>NC_140830.1:2160000-2162500 GCF_050613455.1 Vespa mandarinia
TGTGATATATAATAGGTATCGTTCGATTTGAACGTTTGAAAATCGAATCGAGTAGTTGGTTGCACAATGCAATTAATAATACGACGAACGAGCTATGGAAGCTTAATTCGTTTGTTCGTTCTGCGAACGTGATTTTGTTGTAATTTAGGAACGTAAAGTAAGATTCTATGGCCCGAAGGCCGATATAATCCCATACTACGAATTAGATTACTACGTTATTACGACAATCCAGTCAAAATTATCTCTATTCTCTTCTCTTTTCTTCTATTCTATAGATATACATACATACATACATACATACATATATATATACATACATATATATATATATATGTATTGAAATTTATTAACGAAGCCTCTCTGTTCGTATTCGTGTATGCACGTGAGCGTGCGCGTCTACGTGTGTACGTGTGCGTGTTAATGATTTTTCCGAAATTTATTTTAGCAATTAATTTAACGTGTCCCTTTTTACAGTAAATATTAAAAGGAAGTCGATTGTTTGTACTCTCAATGAGTATACCAACGTTATTCTTCTCAACATAAATATAACATTCCGATTATTATTTCAATGTTTTTCCAATTGTTCGTAGATATGTACGTGCGTACGCGACTAAAGGTAACGGGTGGATTTTATATATATATATATGTCGATGATAAAAAATTCATAATTAATAATTTAAACAGACGAAGTGCGAAAGAGTAAGAGCACGTAAAATGGGACTGCTACGTTTAATGGTATGTATATATGTATGTATGTATGTATGTACGTATGTGCATACATAACAAATGCATTTTGGTGGACGACAACTTTCATTATGACTTTTACCTACGATTAAGGTATAATTAAGCGAAGAGAGAGAGAGAGAGAGAGAGAGAGAGAGGGAGAGAGGGAGAGAGGGAGAGAGAGAGGGAGAGAGGGAGAGAATTATTCAAAATACTATATAATAATTACTGGATTAAATGTATATTTCAAATGCGTATTCTCGATAGAAATGAGAAACGAGAATCAAACGTAAAATAATATATCGCGGTTTTAATCGGGTTTGTGTATTTAAAAATTCGAACGGAGAAAAATAAAACGAAAATAAAAAAAAATGAAAAAAGAAAAATGAAAAAAGAAAAATGAACAAGAAAAAAAAAAAAGAGAACAGAAAAAAAGAATCGAACTCTCCATCATCCCCCTTTTCGAAGTACAACCAGCAGTCCACTTCATCCCCCGGAGGAACAGCCTTTCTAACCCCCGCCCCCCGTCCCCGCCCCCTTCGAACCCTCGGATCCCCATTTGTACTGAAAATTCCCTCGACGATTGAACGTACAGGTTTCTATTTTTTCCCTTTTTTTTTTTTCTTTTTTTTCCTTCCTCCTATACATTTTTTTTCTCTCTTTCTTTTTCGGTGTATTAAAAATGTTCGATATGTCGAAACGAAAAAATCCATGATGGTTTGCACTGAAATAATAACAAATGGTTGAGACCATAGTGATTGGGGAGAAATGAAGAGAGGGAGGAAAGTGAGGGTGATTTGGATGGGATCATAGAGGGAAGGTGGCAGAGGGATGGTAAAGGAGGGGAGGAATTGGTTCGGTTAAAATTCGTTGGAATTTGTGGTTTTCCTCGTAGAAACGTTTTGTCGACTTTCGTAAAATATTCAAGGTGGCCGCACCCCTCGAGGCGACGACGACGACGACGACGACGACGACGACGACGACGACGACGACGACGACGACGACGACGACGCTGACGCTGACGACGGCGAGATCGGCGACGGGGATGAGGAAGGGGGTGGGGGTGGAGGGAGGGCGACGTTGGGGGCTGTTATCGTTGCCACTATCGAGGGCCGTCTCGCCAGGGAATTCTCCGAATTTCCAGAGAGATTCGGCTAGCCAAGAACGCCATGCAGAAGCCAGGGTTCGTACAAGGGTGGTTACATTTGATCTTGTGGATCGAGGTTAAACCAAAGCACGATCGGTCCTGTGAACGGGTGCACGGATGTGGTAACCTCTGACTCGTACGTCTCAACGAAAATGACGATGACATTGTCAAAGAGAGCAAGAGAGTAAGAGAGAGAGAGAGAGAGAGAGAGATGAGAGAAAGAGGAAGAAAGAAGTTCCGGGTCTTTGTTAAAATATATTCATTTTGGATTTTGAAATTCATTGATCGAATGAAAAGTATTCATCTCTATCAATGTATTATATTGATAAAAATTTATTGGATTTGATATTTGTATGACGTATGTTTTTTTATTAATATTAATATTAATATTAATATATATATAATATTAATATTAGTAATCAGAATTGAAAATATTAATAGTCAGAATTTATTCATTTTTATTGAGTCTTCATTGGGTTTTATTTTATTTTCTTCCTTTCTCTTTCTCTTTCTACTTGTTTTTTTATTTTTTTGTTTACTTTAACAATGATCAGACTTTTTGAGAGGAATTTATGACGAAATTGATCGGTTGGATATATAAATAAAAATTGTATTGCTAATGTATTTCTA
>NC_140830.1:2170000-2172500 GCF_050613455.1 Vespa mandarinia
GGAACGATGCTTACGGACACAAAGAAATTCCAAAGAATCAAGGGAGAGAGAGAGAGAGAGAGAGAGAGAGAGAGAGAGAGAGAGAGAGAGAGAGAGAGAGAGACGAAGAAAATCCTACCTTCCCTAACGCGAAACGTTTTATATGACTCATTTAACGTTTCTTTCTTTCCCGTTTCCGGTCTCTCCGGTCTTGTATCGCTATATAGAACCTTCGTTTTCTTTTTTTTTTCTTTTTTTTTTATTTTTTTTTTTGTTTCTTTTTTATTATTTCCCTTTTTATTTTTCTTCCGTTTCCTTTCTTTTCTTCTCTTTCTCTCTCTCTCTCTCTCTTTTTTTCTTTCTTTTCTTTTTATTCTTCTTTTCTTTTTTTGCGAAATAGGTACGCAGCTACATAGAATAGGTACACACAGCTCGTTTCGAAACGTTCGAACGAATGAGTAGTACGAAAGACGATAAGTTAGTTGGCAAAGAGGGAAAAAGGTGAGGTATGGTATGGTGACGGTAGGGGGGGGGAGGAGCGAGGGAGAGAGAGAGAGAGAGAGAGGGAATGGGAGGAACTAGTCAATGGTAGTCAGAGGCTAAAGGAATTCCAATTGTCACATTTATTGAAAAGAATTTTTATCGTCAATTACCTACCTTAGAAAGGAAATAAAGACGAGGAGAGAAAGGGGGTAGTAGGGGGGAGGGGGAGGAGTTATAAGCGTGGAGAGATGTTGTAGGTGTGAGCGTGGAAGGAAATGGAAAAGATAGAAAGGGACGAAGTAACTAAATAAATCGAGCACGTGTGTATGTGTATGTGTTCGTGTCTGCGTTTGTATATATATATATATATATATATATATATATATATGTATGTATGAGAGAGAAAGAGGGAAAAAGAGGAAAGAGAAAGAGAGAGAGAGAGAGAGAAAGAAAAAGAGAGAGTGAAAGTGAATGAGAATGAGAAACGTGACTTTGTTTCGTAACAATCTCCACTAGTTTCCTTCGACCCTACGTAATTGCACTTAACCCTTGAACAGGAAAATTATTTTATCGCATTATTGCGTATAGGTATATGAGCAATCAAAAGAAAAGGAAAAAAAGAGTAAGAAAAAAAAAACAATGGGCTGATCGTGATATATCCCCGTTACATCGCGCCGCACCTCCTACAATCCTTAATCGCCCTCAATAAGCAGCACCATTGTAATTTTTTGTTTCTACGAATACGCTCGTATGTATGTATGCATGTATGTATGTATGTATGTATGTATGTACGTACGTATGTATGTATGGACGTGCGATTATAATACGTACATGTTTCTTTCCATTTTTTTCTTTCTTTCTTTCTTTCTTTCTTTCTTTCTTTCTTTCTTTATTTTTTTTTTATTTTTCTTTTGTTTTTGTTTTTCTTCTTTCATTTCTTTTTTTTCTTTGATATACAATCTCGAATCGTAATATCTCGAGATATTAATGAATAATATTCGAAGTATCGTTTACATATGTAATGCGTTATTGGTATAGGGTTTTTTTTATTTTTTTTATTTTTTTTTATTTTTTTTTGTTTGTTTAAAGTGCATTTTATTTATCGTACATTAAACATGTAAATGCACATGCATACATATGGACACACGTGTATACATACATATGTGTATAATGATATAATACAAAATGTGTCATACTTGGAACATATATATATATATATATATATATTTTTTTTTTATATATGTATGTATATAATACTTGTCACGACATTCAGCAATCACCTTTCTTCTCTGTTTTATTATTATCTCAACTATGTCATTTCATTCTCACGCGAGTTCTCGATAAGAATCGATAAGAATCATCGAAGATAATTCATAATTAAATAATAATTATTTATTTCGAAATATAATTATTTAATTGATTTATTACGTTAGATAGATTATATGAAATTTTTGTAATAGCAAATTCTTTAGATATAGATTAAGAGCTCGAGTAATAGGATTCCATCTTGTATAATTCATAATGACACAAAACAGATATAGATAAATATTTTGTAAATTATTATAAATAATATTAATTTGAATTATTATATGTATACTGAAAAAATTCATTGACCGTATATATATATATATATATATATATATATATATTTTTTTTTTTTTGAAAGATTATACAAATTTTCAAGTATATTAGACAAGCGTATAAATTTTGTTCAATCGATTGCTCAATTGATTGATTACATGTATGAAATAATTCTTTTTATTAATCATACACTTTTATCAAAGGATTGAATTCGAGGTTAATCAAGTGTTTTAGTATTATTTGTAAATACAATACACATATACACACACACACACACACATATATATATATACATACACATATAATACAGACATATTAATTTCGTGTAAAACATTGAATTAATTGAAGTTGTATAAATGCGTATTACTTGTTTCTTTAAACGAGAAAGAAAGAAAGAAAGAAAGGGAGAAAGAAAGATAAATTCGAGCGAGAAAAAGAGATAGAGATATAAAGAGCG
>NC_140830.1:2177500-2180000 GCF_050613455.1 Vespa mandarinia
AGGCTTCAATGTGCGAGGACCTATGAGAAGTAAGCTAACACGTTCGATAGGGGCAAGAGGAGGTATACTGTGGTATAGTGAGGAGAAATGGAAGAGGAGGAGGATGGTTCATTCTGGTAAGAGGTATAACGATGCAACAAAATTTCTTGAAAGATAAAAATTCAGTAAATTTTCTCTCTCTATCTCTCTCTCTCTCTCTCTCTCTCTCTCTATCTCTCTCTTTCTATCTCTCTCTCTCTTCGTTTCTTTCGTTTATCTTTCTTTTTCGAAAAAGGAAAAAAATAAAAGGAGAAACAAGTTTCCAATTCGACTCTTTTTTTCATCCCCCTCCCCCATTTTTTTTCCCTCCTTCCAATAGTTTTTCCAATAAAAAAAAAAAATATATATATATATATATTTCTGTCAAACACGATTCTCGTTAAAGATTCTTACTTTTCGAAGATCGTTAATTTGAAACGACTTTAATCAGGTACTTACTCTACGAGTTAACTCGCAAAAGTAGTATTCTTATTTACGAGTATATATCTTGGTAGTAAGAGAGAGAAAGAGAGAGAGAGAGAGAGAGAGACTCGTTAAAAACTTTGATTTCCTATTACTTCGTATCTCGGATCCTATTACATCTCAATATTTACAATTTACACATTTACGATTCAACTATAATCTAACGATATAAGTCTTTTGAATTATAAATAATTCGATCGATTCGATCGATTAATTAATCGTTAATTATATTGTTTCAAATTAAAATTTTATACGAGATTACGTGAATAATTGATTGGATAATTCTTTACGTAACGTCCCTTTATTATAATAATCTGTTATTAGGTGTTACTTTAAGAATTTTAAATGAGAGAACAATCACGTAAAAAATATTTTTATCAATAAAATTTGTCTACGGTATATATATATATATATATTGACACTATATTAATAAATAAATAAATAAATAAATAAATAAATCAATCAATCAATTAATTAATTAATTACATAATTAATTAAATATCATAAAATTATATATTATACACAGTTAATTGTATTAATTTTTAACGATTCTGATAATACAATTCTCACAGATATAACCAATTTTGATATCGATCGATCTTTCGAAGGGTGGTCTTGGCTAAAGCTAACGAAATTTCCTAACTCCCTGCGTCCAATTCTGCTCACGTGGTACTCATTCTAGGGAATCTTTCGATAGATAGACGAATGCCAGACACGGCCCAGAACTCCGCGACCCGTTCGCGGACTACGTTATTAGACAACCAAGAGTTTCCTCTAATTCTCTCTCTCTCTCTCTCTCTCTCTCTCTCTCTCTCTCTCTCTCTCTCTCTCTCCCTCCCTCTCTCTACTTCGAAGTATGTAACGTAATTTTCATCTTCAATATCCCTCTCTCTCTCTCTCTTTCTCTCTCTCTCTCTCTCTCTCTCTCTCTCTCTCTCACTGTCTCTGTCTCTGTCCCTCTCTCTTTCTTTCTCTCTGTCTCTCTCTCTCTCTCTCCAACATCGTAGCACGTCGTATTATTACCTTCCTACAATGCTAAAGTCGTACTCGTTTCTGAATCGCTATGCGTTTCTGAGCAAAAGAGAATTTCTATCTATTTCTATCTCTCTCTCTATCTATCTCTATCTATCTCTATCTCTATCTCTATATCTATCTCTATCTATCTATCTATCTATCTATCTCTTCTTCTTCTCTCTATCTCACTTCGTTTCTCTCCCTTTCCTCTTTCTTTTCGAAAGGGAAGCTTTTATCTTCGTTACTCCCCTCTCTTTTCGACCTAACTTGTCCCCTTGCCTTTTGCCCCCTTTCTTGCAAATCTCCTCCTCCCCCTCCCTCGGGTCCCCTCTTCTCTCCTTTCCTATTCCCTCATCCCTTATTCGAAGCTAGATCGATAAGTCGATCCTGACGGAAGGAAGGAACTTTGACGAGTAACTCTCGCTCTCTCTTTCTCTCGTTCTCTCTCTTTCTCTCGTTCTCTCTCTCTCTCTCTCGTTCTCTCTCTCGGTCTCTCTCTCGTTCTCTCTCGCTCTCGCTTTTCTTCCTGTAGGGCTTTCAATAAGCAATCTTCTATAATGTCTCTGTTACCGCGGCTCGCGCTTCGCGAGTAAGTCTACCGACGTTCGGGATAGGCACGAACGTCGAAAGTTAGAAGAGGACTTAAAGGGTAGGTGGTTAAAGGTTAGACGGTGAAGAAAGGGAGGAATAGGTGAGTTAGATGAGCGCAGTGGTGGGAGGGGACTGGCGGAGGGGAGGGCAGGAGATATCGATGGTGGATGATTGCGTAGAAGATCGGTGATCGTAATGGTGTTGGTGTGTTGGTGTTGGTGTTGGTGTTGGTGCTGGTACTGGTTACTGATATTTCTATCGATGATGTTTGCTGGTGGTGTTGGTTGTGATGATGGTGATGTAGGTAGAAAGGAAACGATGTCGATAGAAACTATAACGTAGCTAGGGGGTTGGTTTGAAAAGAAGATGGAAAACGTGGGCAGCCATAAGCCAA
>NC_140830.1:2197500-2205000 GCF_050613455.1 Vespa mandarinia
CTCTTCCTCTCTCTTTTCCTCTTTTTTTCTCTCTCTCTCTCTCTTTCTCTGTCTCTGTCTCTGTCTCTCTATTTCTCTATCTCCCTTACTTTCCATTTTTTTGCTAGAGAAATAAAGTCAAGTGTTTTTTAATTCTGTTTATATCGCACCCGCTCGTGTCTCTTTTTCCCAGAGACGTTTTTCCACCTGTCGACTAGTAGCTCTAGGGGTTCTTAGGAGTCCGCAAGGGGAATGTAAATATTGGGGGTAATGTCTCCGGCACCCTCCGGACAAATCTATCGAACGAATGTATTTTTATTCATTCGTTTATTCATTCATTCATTCATTCATTCATTCGTTCGTTCGTTCGTTCGTTCGTTCGTTCGTTCGTTCGTTCATTAATTTATTTATTCTTGTTTTCTTTTTTCTTCCTTCTTTTACTTTTTATTTCTTTTTCTCTTTTCTCTCTTATTTTTTCTTTCTTTGTTTTTTCATTCGATTTAATTTTTCTACATTTTTTTTTCTATATATGTATATGTATATATATATATATATTTTTTTGTTTTTGTTTTGTTTTGTATATTATCGAAAGAAGAAAAAGAAAAAAAATAGGAATGAAGGAGAGAAAAGGTAAAAACTTTTTTCATCCGTAATTATTGATCCGACGTTAATTTTGTTATAACGAATGGTCATGCTTTTGAAATTTCGTTTGATATTGATATTCCGTCGAATAATTGTATTAAATATGATAAATCGATTTGATATTTTGTTTAATATTATTTTAATACATCAAAATCCAGATAACATTTATTTCGACATTAAGATATCATTAGAATTCATCGTTTTCATTTATCTATATATGTGTATATATATATATATATATATATATATATATATATAAATAAATGTTAAGTTATCAATCATCATCAATCAGTGAAACGAATTTATTATGATATTATTTATATCGGGTGAGAGTAAAAATCTTTGTTTTTTTTCTTTGTTTTTTTTTCTTTATTTTTTTTTTTTTTTTTTTTTTTTTTTTTTTTTTGATAATCATCGAATTACGAGTCTGGTTCGAACAAATTTCGAAAAACATATAAATAGAAAGAAAAAAGAAATCAATGTAAAAAGTGTCGACGAGGAATGATCCATTAATTTTCATTCTTTTTCTCTTCTTTTTTTTTTTCTTCCCCTAATTACTGATTATAATCGTACGATTGAAGTATTAAATATTACGACGAAAGAAGAAAAAAAAAAAAAGAAAAAAAAAGAAAAAAGTAAACAATAAAACAAAACGAAACGAAAGGGGTAAAGAAAAAAAAAGAAAAAAAGAAAAAGAAAACAAAATAAGGACAAAGAAAGAATCGATAAAATATATCTGACGTTAAAATTCATCATAGATTGGACTATTCGCTTCGTTGAATTCAACAATGCAATAATAGATATTATTATTTATCGATGAAAGTTAGAATAAATAAGAATGAAATGGGGATGGATATTTTAGGTATCATAAAGTAGAAAGTGGACGAATTCATCGTAACTCTTATAAATTCACGGTAATACTTTCCTTCCACGGGTGGTTGCATCGACGAGAAAAAGAGAACGAGAGAGAGAGAGAGAGAGAGAGAGAGAGAGAGACAGGGAGTAAGAAAGAGTGAGAAAGAGGGAAAGATAGAGGTGGCGGGGAGGGGGTGTACTAGTTCCTAGGTAGAACGAGTGGGACGGTTCTCGTAAGTACCCCTCGTTTGCCCCGCCATTGTCGGCCCGTTTGAATTCAATTCGAGTCGAGTGAATTCCCAGTATCCCGAGGACTCTTCTCAGGCTCGCGCGCGCGACAAGGCGTTCGTGAATGCAAAGCCGTAAATCTCTCGGAGCTAATTGAAACGACGACGGAAGAAGAAAACGACAAAGATGCAAGAGCCAAGTGAACGAACGAACGAACCTAACACGCGCCGAATAGAGAAATCTTTTCTTGCTCTCTCTCTCTCTCTCTCCTCTCTCTCTCTCTATTACTCTCTCTTTCTTGTTATTTTTTTTTCTCTCTTTCTTTAAATTCACTTCGTTCATCTTCTCTTTCTTATTTCTTTCATTCATTTCTTATTTCCATTCTCGGTTTCTTTTCTTTCACGGTACGTTCGTCTTTTCTTACGGTTCTATGCATCCCAAGACACAACTCTTATCAAAACTCTTTACATCACTCTGTTTATTTGATATATTATCGTACGTATCGTATTTATAACATTTAAAAGGGCTACCATGTCATCAACGAGATTTAATCTACGATATGATCTACGATACGAATTTTTATGTGTGTATATATATATATATATATATATATATATATTATAGAATTATTACTTTTGTATTAACTTTTGTCAATAATTTAATCGATAGATCATAGTATTGATCGATACATTTTTTTTTCTTTCTTTCTTTCTTTCGATCATATTATTGTTTTTGTATTTGCATTATTTTTAGCTCTACTTCTCATTCTTTTTTTTTTTTTTATTTAATTTATTTTAATTTAATTTAATTTAATTTAATTTAATCGTTTATAACTAATTAATTGTATTTAATCGTTAATTAAATATAAACACCTATGCGATTATTGTTTACTCGATAGAATTATTACAACTTAATTATTAAACTCTTTTTATACGTTAACAATATAGTAATAATTTCGATTAATATTAATTTCTTTTTTATTTCTTCTTTTTATTTTTTTTTCTTCGGTTCCTTGCGTTTTCTATTTTCGATATCTAATGTTATTTTTCTCTTTCTCTCTCACTCTTTCGCTCTACTTCGTTCGTCCTCTCTTTCTTATTCCTTTATTCTCAACCCCCGCCCCCTCCCCAACCATTTCGTGTCTTTCACGGTAAACTTGTCTTTTCTACGGTTCCATGCACATCGAGACAAGTATTATCAAAATGCATTGCATTCGTATTTATCGACTGATTGTATTTTATTTCAATCTTAAGGATTATCATCGTCAATCAAAAATTTCTCATCAATATGATTGTCGTTTAAACATTATTTAGTAACTTTTTATCGCTTCAATAATTTTGGATTATTTAATTTACTTTCGTTTTTTTTCTCTCTCTCTCTCTCTTTCGCTCTCTTACTGATCGTAAACTTGTTCTTTTTTCTTCGTTTTCTTTCTCTCTTTTCTTCTTTCCTTTTTTCTTTTTTTTTTCTTTTTCTTTTTTTTTTCTTTTTTACAATTTGATATTTCGTTCGTATAATCTTTCTTATGCATTTTTATTGACGAATGAATGAACGTCTTATATCGGCATATTATAAAGTCCATAAAATTTCTTTGCGATTAAACGACAAGTATGTACTTTTATATAAATTATTGGATTTGATAAGAGATAAAAGAAGAAATTATGACAATTGATATATTCGTTGCAAGACGAATAAAACATAAGAACAAATAATTTAATAATATCAATGTTAATTATTAATTTTGTATAATAATACTTTCGCTTCGTTCTTGTGATCGTAATTGATTTCTAAAGAAAAAAAGAAAAAGAAAAGGGAAAAAGAAACAAAACGAAAGAGAAAAATATTTTACCTAAGGGAAAAATATTTATCGTAAAGCAAAAAAAGTTTATCTGATCGAACGATAAGCCAATTTTAAAGGTTAAGATAATTAAATAGAATCAAGACTCTGCTCAACATTCTTTTCTTCTACTTTTCTTTTTCTTTTTGTTTTTCTTTTTTCTCCCGTTTTTTAAGCTTCTTGCTAACACGTACATTATAATCCTTTCGACAAACCATGTATGGCTTCCGTCTCGGAGACAAGTGTTAAACTCTTGAAAAAGGAGAAACAAGTTCATCGATTTTCTTCAATATATTTTATATATATATATATATATATATATATATATATATATATATATATATAAAGATGATTCTCCCTTCGATTTTAATAAATACAAATTCAATTAGAACGCCTTTCAAAACTTTATCCTATTTTCTTTCTTTTTTTTTTTATTGCTTCGCCGTATCCATTTAATGGCCGTCGTTACTTTTTCCTTTCGACTTTTCGAAATGGCGAACACATCGCGCACGTATGGATGAGTATGAGTGAATTGTAAAAAAAAACAAAAAAAAAAAAAAAAGAAAAAAGAAAAAGAAAGAAAGAAAGAAAAAAGTGAATTCGAATAGAAATTAGAAAAAAAAAAGGAAAGGAAAAAAAAAAGAGTATGAAAAATACGTAAGGAGTCAAGAGAAAGGAGCAGAAGAAGGAGAAAGAGGAGGAGGAGGAGGAGGAGGATGATGAAGGAGGAGAAGAAGAAGAAAAAAAAAAAAGAAAAATAAAAAAAGAAATCAAAAAGAGAAAAAGTAGTAAAAGAAGGAAAAAGATGTGTCTTTAGTCTGCTTTATATACGTGAGATGCTTTGAGATATCCGCAATCCTCCCGAGAGAAACCCACGTCGTATCAGGTTCTTATTTTCATTTCGAATCCTTTTTATTTCTTACTTCTCCTCTTTCTCCTCTTCCTTTCCATTCTTTCTCTTCTTTCCTTCGCCTCTTTTTTCATTTCCTCTTCCTCATACTTTTCTCTCTTTCCATTTCAACGAAACGAATAGCACGTAGGGCGATTCGAATAGTCGTATTCATTTTCGAAATTTCTCAAAGTACGAAGTTGCCCCCCCCCCCACTTTCTCTCTCTCTCTCTCTCTCTCTCTCTTTTTTCTATTTATCTCTTTTCTAATTTTAGCTGAATGAAATGAGTTTAGTATGACGTCGATTATTTTTTGTTTCTTTTTATATTTTTTTTTTCTTTTTAGACATCGTATAACATTATTTGTATCACGGAGAGATATACCAAATAAATAAACATAAATAAATATATTCGAACGTTTAGATATAATATTGTATAAAATTGTTCATATCGTAAGAATAATAATAATAATAATAATAATAATAATAATAATAATAATAATAATAATTAATGAAGATGAAGAGTGAATAAAAGAGATTCGAATAGATGCGAATGGAATAATTGAAATCGAATAAAAATGGCGATGGAGGAGGTTGATGGTGGGTAGATAGATATTATCCTATATATATATATATATATATATAAAATGAAATATAATCTATGGATGATTTTTAATAGATACACAATGTCATGGGATTTCTATTTTTATATCGAATATCTTATATGGATATGTATTTTATCTCATATACATATATATATAAGGTTTCTATCTATACGTCGGCAAAGACGTTACACGTTCTTAAAGAAATATGAAAAAAGGATGAGAAATATGCGGACGAGAAAATTGCATTGTATTCCTCCAAGTTGTACTTTGTACTTTTGCAATCTCTCTCTCTCTCTTTCTCTCTCTTTCTCTCTCTTTCTCTCTTTTTCTCTCTTTCTTTCTTTCTTTCTATCTTCCTTTCTCTTTCTTTCTCTCCGATATTACTGAACGAACGCATAGGTAGATATATATATATATATATATATATATATATATATATATCTACGTGTATACATTCTACACATACATACACACACACACACATACATATATATATATATATACACCAAAGACGATTTTATAAACGAGCAGCATTAGAAGCCGTCAGACGGAAGAGAAATCCTTTTTCTTGTCCTAGGAAAGGTCTTTACCTTCCATCCTTTACATTTTTTTCTACCACTCACTTGGCCTCGCGTATAGCTCTCTCGGATGAATTTTACGACAGATACGAGTAGCACCTCGATCTCCTACGTGCCTCGAGTTATAATTATGAAGAGAGAGAGAGAGAGAGAGAGAGAGAGAAAGAGGGTGGGGGGTTGAGGGAGGGAGGTGGGAGGTGGGTAGGTATAGCTTGCCATTACATGTCCCTTGTCTTACATTCTAGGCGCGTTCTCATACAAAAGAAAGAGAAAAACGAGGAAGAGAACCTGACTGAGAGAGAGAGAGAGAGAGAGAGAGAGAGAGAGAGAGAGAGAGAAAGAGAGAGAGAGTGAGAGTGAGAATGAGAGAAAGAGAGATAGAGAGAGAGATGGGAAAGGAGTGGGAGGGAGTGAGATTGAGAGAGGAAGGGAAAAAAAAAGAAGAAAGAGGAGGCGTAAAATTCTCGCTGGAATAGGTATATCTTAAACGTTCTCTCATAAAAAAATTCTATTTCTCTTGGTGGCGTAAATATTTCACAGTACGGGGCACGACTTTTAATCGCTTTTCACGTGAAAGCCCTATAAAACGAGGAGCCAGGGACTTATTGTCTTTTGACAATGAACTCTTCTTTTGTAAAAGAGAGAGAGAGAGAGAGAGAGAGAGAGAGAGAGAGAGAGAGAGAGGGAGAGAAAACATGAAAAAGAAATAAGGAAAAAAAAGATAAAGAGAAAAAAAAACAAAGAGAGAGAGAGAGAGAGAGAGAAGTGGCGATGCTCTTAAAAGGCACTTTTTCACTTAACCTTACGATTTTTCAACACCCTCAACGTTTCACTCGTATTATACCTTTACTAACGTTTTTCCTCTTTGCGATAGAGCAAGAGAGAGGAAAGAGGAGAGAGAAAGAGAGAGAGAGAGAGATAGAGAGAGAGAGAGCTCTATTGTTGTAGTAGTAGTAGAAGTAGTAGTAATAGTAGTAGTAGCTGCTACTGCATCTGCGATATGTCGCGAGAGTAAACGAAAACACTCAATTATATACTTACACATATACATAATATATATGCTCTATATAGAATATATATATATATATATATATATATATATATATAAGTACATGAGGTTGTCGTGTTGCCAGCACTCGAAGGGACTTCGACAACCGGCACTTAAGGGAGAATGCCAGAGGGCTCTGCTTCCCTGTATTCAATTAGTAGACGGCACGAAATATCAATTCCATCGGTGGTTGCTCCCTTTGACGCCTTTCGAGTGTGTATCTATATTAAAGCATGAATCTCTGTTGGAAAAGGTTTATACGTACCTTTCTCTCTTTTTCTCTCTCATATATATATATATATATATATATATATATATATATGTGTGTGTATGTGTGTGTGTGTGTGTAGTTTATATACGATAGATGTAGAATCGTCGAGCGAAAATAATACTTCGTTTCACCGTTATAATAATTCTAGTTAAGTTCTCGATAAATAAACGTCGATCGGTTTCCTTACCGTCTTTCGATTCTCTACTTCGATTAGAAAACTCGAAGAAAAAGAAAAAGAGAAAGAAAAGGAAAAGGAAAAGGAAAGGAGGAAAAAGGAAGAAGAAAAAGTTAAGAAGAAAAGTAAAGGAGAGAAATGAAAGGACGTAGAAGAGAGGCTAGTAGGAGTCTAAGGGATGGAGGGAGGGATGGATCGTGGGGTTGGAGGGATTGGGTGAGTGGGTGGATCGAAGAAGAGATGGGTCGAAGATAAAAAGGAAAAGAAGAAATCAAAAGAAAAATAGAAAGGATACAAGTACAAAGTATAAAAATCGAGATGGGAAGTTGTAGGATGGTTATAGAGAAACGAGGGAGAGACCCAATTAGAATTTACTTTATATCTTTGCGCCCATT
>NC_140830.1:2215000-2230000 GCF_050613455.1 Vespa mandarinia
TATATCGCGATATGTTTGTTTATTGTAAGAAATTATATTATTATATTGTACAATTAGAAATGAAATCATTGATCTATCTGTAATCGTAATATTGATCGCATATCTAGAAAAACGTAATATTTTTATTTATTTATTTATTTATTTTTTTTTTTCCAATTAACAATCTCACTATCAATTATGATTTCGATAATTATAAAAGTAAAGAAAAAGATCTGAAATCTTTTATTAAGTCGCTTACGACGGTTTTAACATCGAACGATAGTAATAATAGATTTTACGATGCCATATTATTTCGTATAATTGAATAAAAGGAAAGGAAGAATGAAAAAAAAAAAAAAAAAAAAGAAAAAAAAAAGAAAAAAGAAAGAAAAGAAAAAAAGAAACAAGAAAGAAAGAGAGAGAAAAAAAAACAAAAAAGAAAATAGAGAAAACATATAAACGGAGCGAACGAAAATCCAAGATAAAAAAGAAAAGAGAAAGAAAAAAAAGGAAAAAAAAGAAAAAAGAGAAGAACGAAGAAAGAGGAGGGAAGAAAAAGAGAAGAAAAACAAATTGCGAAGACGTTCGAAGCTTATTTTATTTCTCAAGATAGCGCGGAGAGAGAAAATCTTGGAAAAGAGAGGAGATTGTGGCGGGTGATATAAGGTAAAAGGAAAAAAAAAAAGGAAGAAGATGAAGAAGAAGAAGAAGAAGAAGAAGAAGAAGAAGAAGAAGAAGAAGAAGAAGAAGAAGAAGAAGTAGGAAAAAGAAAGATGGGAGGGAGGGGGGGGGTGAAGGAGAACGGAAAAAAAAACAGAGGAAAAAGAAAATAACGAAGAAGGTAAGGGAGAAAAAAAAATATAGAGGGAAAAAAAAGCAGAGAAAAAAATAAAAAGAAAAAAAGAAATACGGGCGAAAGGGGAGATAGGAAAGAAAAAAGGAGAAAGGAGAGAGAGAGAGAGAGAGAGGGAAAATGAGGCTCAAAGAACGATAAGAAATCTTTCGTCGCGAAAAGACATTTCCTTTTGAGATAGCCTCTGGTCAAAAGAGGGGTTTTCCCTCAACTCCCACTCACTCCCACTGCAAGTTTCTCGTGATACTCACTCCCTCCCTTTTCGTCGTCAAGAGAAGAAGGAGGAAGAGAAGGAGGAAGGTTTCGTCAAGGAGGTATCTCAAACGATTCGACTCTGTTTCTCAGTTTCGTCCGTTTACTCGGCTCGAAACTCACTGGTAGCCATGCCAGGACAAACGAAATTAAAACGTCGAGCTAAGTTCTACGTCCGTGAAGGCAAAGATAAAGAAAGGAAGAAATAAAGGGAAAAAAAAAAGAGAGAGAAAAGGACAAAGACAAAGAGCAAGAGGGAAATAGAAATAAAAACAAAGAGAAGAAAGAAAGAGAAGTAGAGAGAGAGAGAGAGAGAGAGAGAGAGAGAGAGAGAGAGAGAGAGAGATAGAGTGAGAGATAGTTAAAGTAAGAAGGAAGGATGCTGACGAAGTAGAATGCTTCGACTTCCAGGTTGCCAAAAAGGACCCTTCTGTATCTTTCCACAAATGTGCTACGAATGCCTTCGGGCGGCAGTCAAGAGACTTGACCTTTGTACCGGGTCTGCATTATTAAGTCCTTTGCTCGGTGCAAAAGGGACCGCGGAAGCACGTGAATGATGCCGCGAGTCGAAAGCACCTGGTAAATGGGATGATGCGAAAGGGGAAGGGTTTGGGGTGGAATGGAAGGAGGAGGAGGAAGTGGTAGTGGTGGTGGTGGTGGTGGTGGTGGTGGTGGTGGGGGTAGTGGTTGGAGCTTGGAAAACGTGGAAAGGGTATATGTACTAGCCAGACTCGTAAAAGGCATCCCGAATGAAATAACTTCCAAATTCTTGTTAACGGATAATTCCTCGAAAGTATGCATCTACCAAAGGGTATCCTTGGTCTGTTCCCTTCATTGCGTTTGTCTTTGACCTTACCTTTCCTCTCCTCTCCTCTCCTCTCCTCTCCTCTCCTCTCCTCTCCTCTCCTCTTCCCTTCTCTACTCTACTCTACTTTACTCTACTATCCTATTCTCTATGCTATCCTCTTCTTTTCTACTTTTATTCTCATTCCTTTCTTAATTTCGAGTCGAATGATTTCAAGTCGCGTCATCCAACTTTTGACCCATTTTTATATGAATTTTTTTTCTTCTTTCATGAACTTTCTTATTCCTTTCTCTTTTCTTCTTTTCTTTTTCTTTTGCTTCTATCGATTTTAATTATTCCTCGTCATTAACACATTTTTGATTGATATTTACCTGACCATAATAGAGTGATAGAGGAAGGCTAAGCCTGGAATGTGTTGTTTATCAATTTACACGATTTATTTTGATAAAAAAATAATTCATTATTATTTCAGATACCGAATCATTTGATGTGGCTATGCTTCTTCTATCTGATATTTCACTCGTATTTAAATTTGATGGGCGAATTATTACACTTCGCCGATCGAAATTTTTATTGCGATTGGTGGAATTCGAACAATATCGATACGTTTTGGAGAAGTTGGAATATGCTGGTACATAGATGGGCCGTAAGGTGAGTTTATTAATATCATTAATATATCATTTTATAAATTTGAATTATTATCGATCGTGAAATATGGGATAAAAGTAAATATTATCATTACGAAGCCGTGAATGTATATACCGTATGTAAAGTATATATATATATATATATATATATATATATATATATATATATTATATACATAAACATAAAAAAAAAAAATCACATTCAATTTTTCATTAATAGATTTAAGAACGAATCGATTGTTTTAATATTAAGATATAATAAATAGAAATGAAAGTTTTCATTAGAAAATATTTATTAGTTAAAAAGAATAAAGTTTTTTATGAAAAAAAAAAAAAAAAAAATATATATATATATATATATATATATCTCTGATAGGGTAGGTTATTATAATTACTTTATACATTGTTGGTATATCTAATCCAAGTAAGTACGATAGTTTATAATTACGTTATCCGTTTGCTCTACTGGAGATAAGAAGAAGAATAAGAATAAGAATAAGAAGAAGAAGAAGAAGAAGAAGAAGATGAATAATAAGAAGAAGAATAATAAGAAGAAGAATAATATGAAAAGGAAGGAAGAAAAAAAATAAGAATAAGAATAAGAAGGCCAAGGTATGCGGACTAAAGTGCCCGAAGAATTTTTCCTTACACAGAGTGAAAGGTACACGGAGTAGAACATTATGGATAGAGAAAAAGAGAGAGAGAGATAGATAGAGAGAGAGAGAGAGAGAGAGAGAGAGAGAGAGAGAGAGAGAGAGAGAGAGAGAGGAGAATAGTTAGATGGGAGAATGGGTATGGGAGGGAGTTATGGTGGAAGTAGTTCAAGAGTAAACAGCAAAAAAGAAGCAAAGAAGAGGTAAAAGGTAAAAGCAAAAGAAGAAGAAGAAGAAGAAGAAGAAGAAGGAGTAGTAGTCGAAGTGAAAGAAAAAGAAAAAAGAAGAAGTAGAAGATGAAGACGAGGAAGAAGACGAAGATAAAGAAGGTGAAAGAGAATGAGAAAGAGGATGAGAAAGTGGAAACACGATGAGAACTCAGCATCCTCCTGTAAGCTGGACCTTTGATCGAGCTTCTTCCTTTCTACCGAACCGGTTAAACTTCGTTAACGAGTGTGCCTCTCGCTTTAAGAAGATTTAATTACATTTTTCGCGAGTGCCGCGTTCTGTCTACCCGAGACTCAGCTACCTACCTCTTTTTCCTTCATTCTTTTTCTCTCTTTCTCTTTCTTTAGCTTGTTCTAGTTCGCTATTTCTCTCTATCTCTCTCTCTCTCTCTCTCTCTGTTTCCCTTACCCTTTTTCTCACGCTTTACCTTGTTTTAGTTCTCTCTCTCTCCCTCCCTCTCTCTCTCTCCCTCTCTCTCTCCGAAAAGGAGGAAGAGAAATTTCCGTGGATCACGGTTTTCTTCTAAGCTAAGCGTAGCATCGTTTTCCGCCAAGGTTTGTTCCTACACTCGCTATATTTTCTCTACATTTTCCTTTTTCCTACCATCCCAACCACCCATCAACCCACCCATTCCTCCCATCCCAACTTACAGAGCCTTTTCTATATTTCTATCTCACTCTCTCTCTCTCTCTCTCTCTCTCTCTCTCTCTCTCTTCTCTTTCTTTTCAGCCTGCGTAAATTGCAACGCGGCTAATTATTTTAAATCCTATTCCGACGTATCTCTTTCTCTCTCTCTCTCTCTCTCTCTGCTTTTTATTTTTTTTCTCTCCCCCTTTTCATTTTCTTTGTTCCCTTTCTAATTTCCTCTTTCTCTCTCTCTCTCTCTCTTTTTTTTTCCCTCTCTGACACACGCGCACACACACAAACACACAAATAAGGACTATTTTACTACTGTAGGACCACGCGGACCATACACGCGCGATGTTTTCGCGTCTAGATTTCTGAGGTGGTTGAAGTTTAAAAAGCATTTTCCTCCGGCAACGAGGTAGCTACTGATAAAAAGAGCTTTTCGCAAAAGGTAGGAAACTTAGCTCTTGGCTGACTTCAAAGCGAACTCTCTTTGCCATTCCCCGAACTCGATGATCGTTCCCACGACGTATGTACATATGTACGTACTTATAGTTATATACACACACACATATATATATATATATTTATTTATTTATTTTTTTTTTTTTTCATTGAGAGAGATTCGATTTTTCAGATAAAACTCTTATTTTGACAAGCACTCAACTATACCAATGTTTATTTTGTTATTTTTTGATCTGTCGTTTAAATAAATTAAAATCGCTTCTGGTATGACGTTAGTGAACCAAAAAAAGAAAAAAAAAAACAACAACAACAACAAAAAAAGGCTCCTCTGACGTATAAAAAGGATATAAATAGAAAAAATAGGCAAAAGAGAAAGTAGAAAATAATCACATCGGATTACATATTTTTCTTTCTTTCTCTCTCTTTATAGTATCACCAAAGCTTTTTACATTAGTTTTCCATGCTTTTCTTTTCTACATACCAGAAAAGGAGAGAGAATAGAGAGAGAGAGAGAGAGAGAGAGAGAGAGGGAGAAAGAAAGGACGAATGAACTAAAAAGAAAAAAAAAGATTTTCTTCTGACCCACGACAACGACGATGACGACGACGATGACGACGACGACGACGACGACGACGACAAGGAAGCTACTAACATAGTCGTCTTTTCAGGTTTGTAATGGGAAAAGCCGATACGCATCGCAATGTGCGCGCACTTAGAACGCTGTTTATTCCCTAGGGCACTTATAATGTCTCTATAACTAGAGATATTTCCAAGCATCTCTCTCTCTCTCTCTGTCTCTCTTGCTCTTTCTCTCAACCCTCTCCTTTCTCTTTATCTGCCTCTTTCTCTCTCTCTCTCTCTCTCTCTCTAAAATGAGAAAATGAAGAAGAAGAAGAAGAAGATGAAGAGGGAAAAAGAAGGAAGGATGAAAAAAGGTAAAGGAAGATGAAAACGAAGATTGCTATACGAAGAAGGAAACGGGGAGGGACGGAAAAAGATAGAGCATAGGAGGTTAAGGGTTGAGGAAAGTTCGAGAGGTGGTTGGCGAATGGGGGTGAGGATCTAACGGGAGAAAGGCAAGTAAAGGAAGGATGCCAGGAAGGGACAGGGAAATCTTCTGAAAGGTGCAACGCGCGTGAAACTCTCAGAACTGTCGTCTTCGAAGACGACGACGACGACGATGACGACGACGACGACGACGACGACGACGTCTCACCTTTTGGATTTTCTTCCTTCCTTCCTTCCTTCCTTCCTTCCTTTCCTACTTTTCGTTTTATCCCTTGCCCTTTACCTATTCCCACCCTCCTACACCGTCCATTACACGTTTCTTCTCTTCCTCCATATTCCTCTCTCTCTCTCTCTCTCTCTCTCTCTCTCTCTGCCACTTTCGAATGCGTCCCTTCTGATAAACCATCCCTGCTAACGATCCCTTCCGGAAAATCCCTTTACCTTACGATTTCTCCTGCTTTACTCGTAAAAGAAGAAAAGGAAAAAAAAAAAGAAATCGTACCAACAAGAAAGATCCTTTTTCTACGAACGAAAAGAGATCACCGAGGAATATTCACTACTGCCGCTATTAGGGGATGATGATAGTACTAGGCGGAGGGAGGGGAGAGGGAAGGAGGGGGAAGGAGGGGGCGATTAGATCGAAATGTCACAAAAGTTTCTCCAAGTTGAATCATAAGTTTTCAAATGATTATCGAGATTAAAATCGATTTTTTCTTACGACTCTTCTCCTTGTTTTTTTCTTCTTTCTTTTTTCTTTTTCTTTGCACTTACTTTTCTTTTCTCTCTCTCTCTATCTCTCTCTCTCTCTCTCTTTCTTTCTCTCTCTATCTCTCTCCGCTTCTTCTCTTCTCTCTCTCTCTCTCTCTCTCTGTTCCTTCCCTAAAACTCAGTCAACCTTTTGGTTATAAATCATGTAAAACGTTTAGTTACGAAGGCTCGGATTTTTCTTTCCTTTTTTTTTTCCTTCTTTTTTTTTTTTACGATACAATCTAAAAAGAAAAAAGAAAAAGATATGAAGAAGAGAAGTAGTAAGAAGCGTGGGTAGTGGGTAAGGCAGGGGAAGGGGGAAAACATTAAATCTCTCGAAAGTCTCGAAAGAGGATAATTGATTTGTAACGTCGGTGAGGAGAACTTTTGGCAAAGCCTATACTTGAAGTTTCGATACTCTTCCGTCCTGAAATCTTATCCCTGTCTCTCTCTCTCACACACACACACACACATATATACAGACGTAGACACTTTCTATCTATCGTCTCTTTCTTTCACTTTCTCTGCGTGCCTTATCATCGAGTACCTTCTTGTTTATACATTCTAGAGTCTACCATTTCTAGATGCTCCATATCGATAAATAAGGTATTAAAGTCGATAAATCGTTGCAACGTTGGTAGCAACGTCTACCGACGATATTTATCGCTAATTGCTTTTAGCTTTGTGACTTGTTTTATTTTATTTGTTGTTTTTTCTTTTTTTCTTTTTTTTTTTCTTTTTTCTTTTTTCTTTTTTCTTTCTTCCTTCTTTCTCTATCCCCTTCTTTATTTTCCTCTCTCTTTTTCTTTTCTTTTTTTTTCTCTTTTTTCTATTTTCTTTTTTCCTCTTTTTCTATCCTCCCTTTCTTGGCCGCCCCTTCCCCCCCCCCCACTTTACTTTTCTCGTAGACTTTAAAGTTCTCGAAGAAACGTTGTTTGCGAAGTTACGATAAACGTTTTGGAATAATAGCCATTCGATAGTTCGTTTTCACGATGGGCAGGGTAGAAAGGGTGGAGGGGGTGGGGAGAGGATGCGGTAGTAGAATGAAGTGGCCACGGGGATTGGGGGTAGGGATAGGGTTTGAGAGTTAGAGTGGGAGTACGAGTATTGGTCGGGATTGAAGCCGAGATTGGGGTTTGGGGTTTTCAATTAATTAACGATCGGACCAAACCTGTAATTTACACTTTATCGGATTCTTTTATATTATATAAGCAAGTTTCTTTTTCCATCTCAAATTCTCTCATCGATGATCCCACCAACCATTTATTTTCCCCAGATTTCCCCTTCCAATTTCTCTCATCATTATCATCTATAACAAATTGCAATTAATTGTATATAATGCCCGGTTTCATTTTACAAAGCATTCACGACTTTCGTAAAGTATATTTATATTATTCTACGATATTAAAACTTGTCCGTGTTTATCCCATTCTCATACTATTTTTATCTTTTCTATAATCATATGAAATATAATGCGTGTATTTGTAATTATTTATTTATTTATTTATTTATTTATTTATTTATTTATTTATTTATTTTTTCTTTTTTCTTTCTTTCTTTTACTTCTTTTCTTTTCTTTTCTATTTACAGGCATCTTTATATACCGGTCGTCGAGATGGGTTATAGCAAGACGACGGCATCGATTACGGTCTTTTTCATAAGTGCATTCTTTCATGAATATCTTGTCAGTGTACCATTGAAAACATTTAAAATTTGGGCATTCATGGGTATGATGCTTCAAGTGAGTATTTAAACATGGATTTAAGATTGAAATAATAATTTATTCTCATCGATATTATCAATCGATTAACTAGTGTCATAGGACGACACGTTCCATGCAAGAAGTTTTGGAAACTTTCCTTACTTCAACATATATACATATATATATATATATATATATATATATATATCTCCTCCCCTCTCTCTCTCTCTGTCTCTCTGTCTCTCTGTCAATCTGTCTTTCTCGTTTGTATAGTACTTCGTTCATGCATACATTGCTGCCGGAAAGTTTCCTTTTAGCGTACTCGTTATATGTACGGTGACAGGTAAAGAGAGAGAAAGAGAAAGATAGATAGATAGATAGATAGAGAGAGAAAGAGAGAGAGAGAGAGATAGAGGAAGATAAAGAGAGATAGAGAGAGATATATAGAGTATGTTCTAGAAATCGCGTGCCTTCGTAGTTTGCAATCGACATAGTCATCGTAAAGCCGTGAATTATCCTTTTCAGATGCCGTTGTCCGCGTTGAGCAAGCTGGTAGAGAGACATTGGGGCGCCAGGTGGGGTAACATCGTCGTTTGGTCGAGTCTCATCATTGGACAACCCCTTTGCATTCTGATGTACTATCACGACTATGTGGTTACTCATTTTGGGGAGACACTGCTCGAGGATTACTCGATCGTATAAAAGGAGTATAATTTATGAATTAGAAATATCAATAATGAGAAAGAGAGAGAGAGAGAGAGAGAGAGAGAGAGAGAGAGAGAGAGAGAGAGAGAAAGAGAGAGAGAGAGTTAAAGGAATAAGAGAAGGAAAAAGGAGTAAAGAATTTGTATCGTTAAAAATTTGATAATTTTAATTGACACTAGAATTATTTTTTTAATATTTAAACAATTGGTGGTTGGTGTGTCGGTTAAACGTTTTTCTTTTTTTATTTTTTTCTTTCTTTTTTTTTCTCTATCCTTCTTTTTTTCTTTCATCGTTTGTCTTCTACAAGAAAGAATCTTCTACGAAGAAATATATGAATTAAAGAAAAATAAAGAAAAGAAAGAAAAAAAAAAAAAAAGAAAGAAAAGAAAACAAATATGTGTGTAAGATCGAGGATAGTACGAGTGCCTTATAAATATATATATATATATATATATATATATATATGTATATATGTATATATATATATATATCTCGTCATGATTCCTTAAGTTTCTTTTTTGTTTTTCTTTTTCTTTAAAAAAAAAAAAAAAATTTCTTTTTCTTCTTATTATTTCTTTTCTCTTTCTTTTCTTCTTTATTACAATTAACAACGTACACTTACGTATTATAACATCGTGGTAATTAACGTAGTTGGTATTTGGATAAATTCTATAATAATGTTAATGTAGACATTCTTTCGAAGAAATTATACATGTGTATGTGTCTGAAAGAGAGAGAGAGAGAGAGAGAGAGAGAGTGTGTGTGTGTGTGTGTGTATGTATGAGAGAGAGAGAGAGAAAGAGAGAAAGAGAGAGAGAGAGAGAGCAAAACTCTTGGATTTAATAGTTAAATTGGATTTTGTTAGAGAACAAAAAAAAAAAAAGGAAAAAAAATTAAAGAAGGAAAAGAAAGAATGAAAAGGACAAGAATAATGCACGTACATATATTTAAATTATTCGCCATATATGATATCATGGTGCACAGATCGCTTCGTATAAAGGTTAACTTGTATTTTCTATGGAAATGCTTCTACGTTTTCGATTTCATACTTTATATATATATATATATATATATATATGTATGTATATATGCTACTAATGAAAGAAAAACACGTTCCATTTCTGGTAGCTGGTAGATAATCATTTACTCGAGAACGTAGTTTTAAACGTTTCGTTAGATATCAGAATCATAAGTTTTCAATTTTATCTTGCAAAAAAAATTTTTCTAATTTCCCAGGTGCTCTTTGGATAATATATATGCACGTTCGAACAAATTTTCTTTTCTTGTCTTTTTTTCTTTTTTTCTTTTTTTTTGCTTTTTTTTTCTTTTTATCCGAAAAAGAGCACAAAATTGACGAGGTCCTTTTAACACTTTCCCCTTCTTTGTACTTAAAGAGACTAATCGGAAAGTGTAATTCCTCAAAGAAAAAAAAAAAAGAAAAAAAAAAAGATAAAGAAAAAAAAATAGAAGGCAAAGAAACAAGTATAATTAATACACTTTCGTTATTGTCCATTTTAAACGATTAATTTTATATATGGTTCAATTGAACACGCCGCAAATAAGATGTCAGTTATCAACCTACCAACAATTTTACATGCTCCATATATATATATGTAGAATGAGCGATAAGTCCTTGGGTGGGCCAAAAGTTCCTACGTGATTTTAAAAGTCAATTACTTTTTTTTCAAGACTTTTCAAGTCTTATAATTTTTACAGGCTAGCAGTTTTACAAGCTAGGCTTGTAGTTGTATAATTTGAACAAAAAAAAAAAATAAGTAAATAAATAAAATAAAATAAAAAAAAGAAAAAAAAAGAAAAGGAGAAACAAGAAAAGAGAAATAGAAAAGAAAAATTGTCCTTAATGATTTCGTAAAAGTATAATTGACGTTTAATATAATTTTAGAATTTTTGGTTCATATGAAAACTTTCAATCCGCCCTATATATATATATATATACACACACATACACACACAATATATATATATATATATATATATATATATATATATATATATTCGGTGCCACAATTTATCGAAGGAATTAAAGATTTTCTACAAATTTTCTCTATTGCAAAATATATTCCTAAGATGATTGACTATAATATATTAACGATTTATTATTATCGAATAAACGAGAGAGAGAAAGAGAGAGAGAAAGAGAGAGAGAGAGAGAGAGAGAGAGAGAAAGAGATGTCTCTTACGATATTTATCTTTTCTTTTATTTTTTTTTTTATCTTTCTGAAATTTCTTTTTACTACTATCCCATCCATCGAATAAGAGTCCAAGAAGTACCTTCAAGGTTCGTCGCTGAAATGCTAGCCCTTTTCTCTTCTTCTTTTTTCTTTTATCTTTTTTCTTTTTTTTTTTGTCTTTTTCTCCGAGATTTACCCTCCTTTTCCTAGTTTCTTTCTTTATTCCCTTTCCACGTCCTGCTCCTGGTAAGGGGATGGGGAATTTCTATGATATAGAATCGTTTCGTTTTCTTTTCTATTTTTTTTTTTTTTCTTTTGTTTATCGACATTTTGATAAGACATACATACCTATACACACACACACATACACACATATATATATATATATAAGATATAAACAAGATGGACTCATAAGTTTCTAAGTGATTTTAAAAATTTTTTATTATTTCTAAAGATTTTTTAGACATCATTTTTTGTTTTTTTTTTTTTCCTTTTTTACTTTTTCTTTTTTACTTTTTCCTCGTTCGTCGTAAAAACTACACGAGACGAGCCTGAGAATTTTTCGCCCAACCTTTACTACATATGAACATACATACATACATACATACATACATACATACATATATATATATATATATATATATATATATATATATATATACCTTTTTGTTTATAGCCGAACAAATTATAATCAAACGAGTAATATTAAGAAACGAATATATAAGTCTTAAGTAAAATATATATATATATTGTAATGAATGAAACTAAACCAGGGCGTATATTCCCGAGGTGAGCTTTGAGAAGAAGTAAGCCAAGCGTAAGAGGTTTAAGAATGCACTGAGATGGAACTTGCAAAAATGCATAAGAGAAGAATTTCGAGCATTCGTCCGAAACACAAATATGAAACAATATGACGACCGTATATATATATATATATATATATAATGTATGATCATATCGTTGGATCACGATTCCTTTTTTAGAATTAATCAAACGATAAAAGAAGATGAATAGGTGAAGGAGGTGGAAGGGAAAGGAGGATATGTTGTACAATAAAACGAATATAACGTTAGATCGAATTAGATCGTAGGATAATTAATCTGTTATTTATTTTCTTAAATAAATGGCAAATAAATTTTATATAATACGTACGACGAGACAAATGTTTCCACGTAAAATATTTCCCCAAATATTTTCGATTATTGATTCAATAATGATTCTTAAAATTCTTTTACAAAGGCGCAAGACCTTTTCTCCTCTCCTTTTTCTTTTTTAATTTTCTGAAATATATACCTTCAAATTTCTTCATTTTTTTCTTTTTTTTTTCTTTTTTTTTTTTATTTCTACAATATCGATTGCAATTTTTTAATATCATCCGTTCATTATATAAGATCACAACAAACAAGCACACACACACACACATACATGCACATATAAATACACAGAGAAAAAGTACCGGAGCCTCGTAAAGTTTCTTTTATTTTGTAGCAGAAACGATATCAGCGGCAAGCAGTTTTCTGAGAGAAATAAAAAAAAAAGAAATAATAAATGAGAAAAATGAAAAAAAAAAAGAGAAAAAGATAAAATAAAAAGAAAAAAGAAAAGAGAAAAGAGGATGCTAGTAGGGATGAGCTTTTGCGGTGAAATACAAAGGAAAACCCGTTTCCCCTTCCTTACTCTGGAGGTCCTCCCCACCCACCCCCCACCCCCGTCATTCCGCTTCTTCTACCCTCCACATCCCTCCCTCCCTCCCTCCTCTCCCCATCCTCACATTCTCATAACCCCACTTTCTGTGTTCAACAAAAAAAAAAAAAAAGAAAAAAGAAAAGAAAAAAGAAAAAAGAAAAAAAAGAAAAATATAAGGAAAGAAAAGGAAGAGGGCAAGTAAAAGACAATAACAAAAGGTAAGTTTCCCAAAGAAAGGTATTCTACGATTCGTGTATCGCCGTTGTAACGTTAATAGAGAAAGAAGCACCGTTGTCAAGGAAGAAAAGTCAGTATGACGACAAAAAGAGAGAGCGAGAGAGCGAGAGAACGAGGGAGAGAGAGAGAGAGAGAGAGAGAGGCAAGAGAAGAAAACGAGCATGCTATAGAAAAGGAAAGAATGAATCGACCATTACGAGATAGAGATAGATAGATAGATAGATAGATAGATAGATAACATCCCTTCAAATTTCTTTTCCTTTTTATTTATTACTTCTCTTTTTCTTTCTCCCCCCCCCCCTTTTCTTACCATTTCTTCTTCTTTCTATTTTTTTTTTCACCCCTATTTTCTTTTTCATCTTTTTTCTTTCTTCTTTTTTCTCTTCATTTTTATTCTTTTTTTTTTTCTCTCTCTCTCTCTTTTTTTCTTCTTCTTCTTCATCTTCCCTTTCGATGGAAAATCGACGAGAATGAAATATCTCACCGGGAACGTGTCTCTTTTTCCCTCTTGATGGAAACAGAAGTCAACGACAGAGATAAAGAGAGAAAGAGAGAGAGAGAGAGAGAGAGAGAAAAAGAGAAAGAGAGAGAAAGAAATGGTTAGATCGAACGAAAAGAAGAAAGAAAAGACTCTTTTTCTCTTATTAAATTCACTTTACCTGTGCTGAAATAAGAAAACAGAAGAACCGATCGCAAGGCTCATGTATATACACGAATATAATGCTGACGAAAAAAGATAAGAAAAGAGCAGAAAAATGAGAGAGAGATAGAGAGAGAGAGAGAAAGAGAGAGAGAGAGAGAGAAAAGAAAAGAAAAGAAAAGGAAGGAAAAGGAAACGAGGAAGAAAGAGGAAACGAAAAAAAAATAAATAAATAAATAAAGTAGAAGTAGGAGGGATAGAGGTAGAGGAGTATAACGGACTGGAAAGAAGAAAGGCGTAAAAGAGAATGAAAGTGGTGGATGGATTGAGGTGTCGGGGGTGAGGAGAGGTGGGGGAGGGGCGGAGGGTTGTGTCTGAGTTGAGGTGAGTTAGTATCCAGTAAAAAGTAGTGGGAGAAAGTGGTATATAGGCTAGGGTTCTCGAAAGGAATGCTTTTTTTAACCGACGACCCTTGAGCTTTCCTCTTGTCTGATGAGACTCGATGTCACTGAGACCCGTTTGACCTGAGGAAAGCCTGGCGATGGATAAATTAATGATGCAGAGGGTTCCCCGTCGACAGTCGAACATACGTCTGCGTCACCACGATGTATACGCGAGCTTGTTAAATGGCGTCCAAGTACGTGACGGACATAGCATGTAAGTACGTGTTCTAACCCTCCTCCAGAATCCCTGCAAACGTTAAGACCCAAAGTTTCTCTTTGGACCTAACGTTATATCTAACTTTAATATAATGAGGAGGATAGATACGGGAGGGAGAGGGAAGGGGGTGAGAAACCCTTCTTACCTTGTACTTGATATGTATGTATATAAGAGAGAGAGAAGATACGCTATACCGTTCGTCAATTTTATAAATTTTAATAATATCAATAAAAGTTGTTCTTACGGGATGATATCGTAAAAGTTGGACAATTTTCTTCTGTGTTTTCTTTTTTTCACCTTCCTTATTCTTTCTCCTGTCTTTCTTCCTTTTTTTCTTTCTTTCTCTTTTTCTTTTCTTTCCTCCCTCTCAACCCCATCCTATTAATCATTTTTTATTCTCCAAGCACGAATTTCACTTTTATTTATAATATATAGAAAATAGAGAATCATTGTTTTGTAATGTTTAATATCAAATTTATATTATTTGAAATATTTTATTTTTCTTGCTTTTTTCTTTTTCTTTTTTTTTTTTTTTTTTTTATTACTTCATCGTTCACACACTGATTCGTATAATTAAATGGGATAAGAGGAAAGGGATAAAAATTCTTTGAGAAGGAAAAAAAAGATGAAAGAAAAAAGAAAGGAAAGTGGAAAGAGCAAATGATAAACATTGAACAATTTTTCAATTGGAAGTGTGAAATTTTCGTTCTTTAATTCCAAAAACAAAAGAAAAAAAAAAAAAAAAAAAAAAAGGACGAAAAATGCAAATTCGTCGTTTCATATATTTCGACAAACTTAGTCTAATATATTTTTTGAAAAGCTACATAGAGTACGACGTAGGGAATACAAAATTCAGAATAGAGATACGACCGGTTTATTTTATACTACGGGAAATGAATTATCACGTTCGGAAG
>NC_140830.1:2232500-2240000 GCF_050613455.1 Vespa mandarinia
CTTTCTTATTCTTTGTTTTTCCTTTTTTTCGTTTTTGTTTTTTTTTTGTTTTTGCTTTTTTGTTTTTTTTTTGTTTTTAATTTTTTCTTATTCCTTTTTATTTTATTTCCTTTTTCATTTATTTTTTTTCTCTTTAAAAAGTAGAACAGTGAGAGGAGCAGAGAGAGAGAGAGAGAGAAAGATAGAACTTCAATATCGCGTTTAAGAGAGAGAGAGAGAGAGAGAGAGAGAGAGAGAGAGAGAAAGAGAGAAAGAAAAAGAGAAAGAAAAAGAAAGAGAGAGAGAGACAGAGAAAGAGAAAGAGAGATAGCGTGCGTTTTAATTAGTTACTTATAATCAATACCAGTAGATACGTTCAATTTTAATGTCGAATTTTAATGGAATAAACGATGCGATGTGGTTTCAATCGATTCAGTTGGATTGAATTAACAATTAGTTAGTGATCGAAGACTTCTAGGAATTATGTTGAGGCCGAGAATAGACGGGGTAGTCGGGTGGATGAAGAAATCGTGAGTACTTGAAAAAATTCGATATAACCTTTTTTTCTTTTTTTCTTCTTTTTTCTTTTTTTTTTTTTTTCTATGAAATAATAGAATAAAATTTCTCGGATAGTTTTTTTGTTTTTTTGTTTTTTTTTTTTTTTTCCAAATATTTTATAAAGTACGTAGAATTGATGGAGAAAGATGGAGGAAGGAAGGAAAGGATCAATGTTCGCTTGTTTATTATGACGCGTACATCTACCGTTCCTCGAGTAAATCCGATTCACGTTGGCGGTCACGTTGGTAGTCACGTTGATAGCCATTGAGATTGAATCTAATGATCGTTTTTCTTTTATCTTTATTTTTCATTTCTTTTTTTTTTTTCTTTTTGTTTTTTGTTTCCTTTCCTCTTCTTTTTTTTTTTTTTTCCTTCGTTGAACAAAATTTAATATCAAGTGATATAAGAGATCGAACAGAGAAATTCTATTCTCACTTCTTTTATCATCGTCATCATCATCATCATCATCATCATCGTCATTATTATTACTTTTTATTTATTTATTTATTTATTATATACTTTTTGTGCTCTTGTCTTTTTGTCTTTTCTTTTTCTCTTTTTTTTTTTTTGTTTTCTTTTTACTTTTCCTTCGTTGTTTATTTCTTTTTTATTTTATTTATTTTCCTTTTTTTTCTTTTTTTCTTTTTTTCTTTTTTTTCCACGTCTACGTTAGAACAACAACAGCCACGTCACTCTCCTATACGATAACAATGAGTCGGCATTTGTTAAGGATCTAAAAGTAATTTCGCGTCGAGGAAAAATGATGGTGGTACCTTTCGAAGTCCCGTGCGGCGGCACCTTAAAGGCAGACACATGGAAAATTGAAAACGTCTACGCGGATCAGATAGGAGAAATCGACGGTATTACTGTAACGCGATCGACGTTCTACCAAATTAGCTTATTTCACTGAATTCCCGATAGGAAAAGCTTTTATTTCACTATGACATACGCACATCATATATGTATACCTATACGCAATATATATATATATATATATATATATATATGTAAAACATAAGATGTAAATATAAGTTATGTAACTCCGTTAGAAAGGAGATTATATTTGTATTTCGATCAAATCTGATTAGCCCTGCAATTTTATTTCAATTGCAATTTGTTCTTATCTAGCACGTGGTTATTCAAATGTCTTTAATAAAAACCAACAGAGAGAGAGAGAGAGAGAGAGAGAGAGTGAGAGAGTGAGAGAGTGAGAGAGAGAGAGAAAAAATAATATATGTATATATATGTATATATTACATATAAGATGTTATTTACATAAATAATCATAGGATGTTTGTGTTTAGATTAAATCTATTTGGCCTTTCAATTTCATTCACAATTTGTTATTATATATCACGTGGAAATTATATCAAACGTTCAGAATAAAAATCAAAAGAGAGAGAGAGAGAGAGAGAGAGAGAGAAATTTAGTTTCAATTTAAAAACTCATTTGGCATGTAGAAACAAAACAGATTATTTCGCAATTCGATCGCTAAACTATCGTATCATTTGAAGTAGATCATTGACCTGAATCTGACCGGTCATTAAAGATTTATGATTATACGTACACATAGTTGTTTCCGTGTATAGTAAAGAAAATCTATACTAATTTGATAAAAGAATAAACATTACTATTTATTTTTAACTCATGTGATATAATACATTTATAAAATTTCGATTCGAACGAATGAAATTTTCTTCTCTTTCTATATTTTTATTTGTATTTTTCTTTCCTCTATGTTTTTTTTTCTTTTTCAATTTCTCTTTTCTTTCCCTTTGTTTTTTTTTTTTTTACAAGAAAAAACAAAATTGAAACATATTCGTGGACGAAAAGTAATTGTAAAAAAAAAAAAAAAGAAGAAAAAAAACAAAAAAAGAAGAAAAAAATATAAAAGATAAAGAAAAGATAAACGAGAGAAAAGTATCTCGAAGTTATAAGCTAGAAATAAATAAATAAAAAAATAATCCTCTGCGATCGAATGAAATCGATAAAGTATATAGTTCTATTAGCGAGACTAATAAATAATCGTTTGATAAAAAGAGAGAAAAAGAAAATGGAGGGAGGGGAAAAAAGGGGCAAAAATGGACAAAAAAAACAAAAAAAAAAAAAAAAAGAAAGAAAACGAAGGAAAAAGAAGGGATAGGGTTGCGTTGTTGGGTAGGGATGTTTTTTTTTCTTTTTATTTTATTTTATTTTTATTATTCAACATATTCATGAAGGTTCAATTTAATATAACATTGTCCTAATCGACGATCATTGTTCTCCCAAAAACATGTAAATGCAAAACTATTTTTGATATTCTATATATGTCATCTCTCTCTCTCTCTCTCTCTCTCTATCTCTATTTTCCTACTCTTTCTCCTCAGACAACTCTCCTTTGATTATTTAATTATTATTCAGTTTCCTGAGATAAAGTCAATTAGTCGAGTTAGATGGTAACAGTTTTGGACGTATTTGATGAGCCCAGGCAAAGTTCGAGAGCGATTTCGAAGGTCCGCCGTTGTCCTGTCTAGAAGGGCTCCAGTATTTACCACAACTTCCGTGCTAACTAGACTACGTTCATTTTAATAGCTTAACGCTGGCTTTTGCAAAAGCTTCAACCGGAATATCTGTCAGACATGCTTAACGCTTTTCAAATGATCAAAACTGTGTATTAGGTTTATTATCATTGTTCCTTCTAAAAAGAATTGTTCTAACAAGAAAGTATTTTTTTTCTTCTCTCTCTCTCTCTCTCTCTCTCTCTCTTTCTTTTGTAATTTTTTCCATGCTTCTCCCTCCTCTCTTTGTCTCTGCCTCTCTTTAAATACTTTTTAATAAATCCGATTATTTTCGAGGTTCAAAAATGTTAGCAGGGTATCGATATATATATATATATATATATATATATTTTATTATATATACATATATATATATATATTTAATATATATTATATTATAAGTAACTTAACTAGGAGAAAACTGATAAGCTATTAAATTAGATTCATCCTCGGTAGAAGTTAATTATAATGATTGACATTGCTTCTAATTAGAATAGTAATTATAACTTTGACAAAGTACAACGCACAGTCTAAAGGAAGAAGTAGATAAGAATATCTCATAGTTTGCCCGCGCGCGTACAAGATAGACAGATAGATAGAAAACGAGAGAGAGAGAGAGAGAGAAATACCAGTCACATTCAAAATTAATTATCTTTCGGAAAATGTTATAAAGATCGATAATCGATGTTAAGCAACGAAAATTAAAGATTTAAATTAATAATAATAATGAATAATGTTAATGACATTAACGTCAAAGATAATCTTTGATTTTTGATATAATCGAATTTCTATATATTAAAGAATGAAATTTGTCGTAACGTTATTAAATGATATTTAATTTTCTGAATGGCTTTCAAAATTTATATTTGCTTTATTATTATTAGATTGATTCTAATTGAAATAAAATAAAATAGATAAGAGAAAAGAGAAAAAGAATAAATAATGAAATATGATTGTAGATTAATAGAAGAATGTAGAAAGAAAAAAAAAAAAGGATTAGTTAAAGGAAGGAGGGAAAAAGTAAAAAGGAAGAAAAAGAAAAAGAAAAAGAAGAAGAAGAAGAAGAAGAATTGTCCGATCGAAAAGTTGCGGTTGTTATCGAGAAATAAAGAAAAGAAAAAGGGGAAAAACAATTAATAACCGTCGATCACATTCTCTCGATTACGAGCAATTTCACGAAGCAACACCGGCAGGTGCTTTCCCGTCGTTTACACATTCTCGCGCCTTTATTTACGAGCGAGATCCACGTGAAAAAGCCACTTTCAGCAATCGGATTTTTCATGCGGACGAGAAATCCTGAACGATCAAAAAAAAAAAAAAAAAAAAAAAAAGAAAAAAAAAACAGAAAAAAAAGAAAAAGTGAAAGAGAGAAAAATAGAAAAAGAGAGTAAGCGCTAGGGAAAGGGAGAGAGAGAGAGAGAGAAAAAAAAATAATAATAATAAGAAGAAGAAGAAGAAGAAGAAGAGATAAAAGATATTTATCCCGGGATATCTCATCATCCACGAGTAAAAGAAAAAGAAAAAAAAAAGAAAAAAAAAGAACCGAAAGAAGGATATAAAAAAAAATTGCACGACTTTTATAAAAATCCTGTCGATCGAAATTTTTCTCTTTCTCCTATCTTTTTTTTTTCTATTTTTCTTTATATTTCAATTAAGGGAGAGCAAAAGAAAAATTGAGAATAATATATATATATATATATAAATTAAGGAATCATCGTATTATTAGAAAAATAAATGACACATCATGAGAGAAAAGAAATGATATAAATAGAAAAAAAGAAAGAAAGATAAAGATAAAGAGAGAGAGAGAGAGAGAGAGAGAGAGAGAGTGAGAGAGAAAACGAGCGTGCTCAACACGTGTTTCCCTTATCGCGTTCATTCCGAACCGCGGAGTTCAACTCTCAAGGCCCCTTCTCTTTCTACCCTTCTCTTCCTCTCTACGTACTTGCCACCCCAATCCCCAACGCCTCAATCTCACCCTTTCATCTCCCTCTTTTACCCAATGTCGAGGACACGGGATTTAGATCGAGGCCCTCTATCGTTACTTTCCACGAGCTTTCATTTTTAATAGAAGAGAGTGAGATCATCACGAGATACTATTCCCCATATAAAAGAGTTTGTCCCTTAAGAGTGGACGAACGGAACGAATGAACGAATGAACGAACGAACGAACGAACGAACGAACGAATGAACGTTCTGATTTATTTTGCTTCTCAATAATTCTCTTTTATTTTCTACGTCGGTCGGTTGCTTGCTCGCTCGCTCGCGGCAGGCCTCCACTGGCTGCCTTTTGATCTATTGCTTTTTCTCTCTCTCTCTCTCTCTCTCTCTCTCTCTTCCTCTTTCTCTATCTATCTATCTCTTTCTCTTTCTCTCACTACGTCGACAACGATTCATTTTTATTTACGATCCGACACTAGAACTAGAAATTCTTTTCACCTTTTTCTATCTTCCTTTCTCACTTTCTCTCTCTCTCTCTCTCTCTCTCTCTCTCTCTCTCTCTATCTCTATTTCTGTCTTTTATAAAAATTTCTCTTTCTACGATTCTTCATCGAGAAAAAAACTTAAAGGAATATGAAAGTAGAGTGGCAAAAGTTATTTCGCGATAAAATATTTCATTAGGTGTATATTTAGGGTTGAATATTTTGACGAATTTCGTTTTCTTTATTCTTTTTTCTTTTTCTTTTTTTGTTCTTCATTTTCTTTTCCCCCTTTCTCTCTTCATCTTACTTCTCTTTTCTTTTTTTTTTTTTTTTTCGTAAATTTTTCCTTCTCACCAAAATTACTCCACACGTATTTGAATGATATATACCGGTCCGAGTTTAATCGACAAAAAGGAACAATTTTTATTAATTATATATTTTTCATTGGCGCACGTAATAACGTTAATACTACGCGATTATATTATTGCTATTGAATATATATGTACATACATATATATTCAATTTATATCATTCAAATGTCCTTTGATATTTTAACTTCAATCATAAAATTAGATCTTCTATGTGTTCTACATATTCAATTATTAATATGCTCAAAAGATATTGTCTAATTATAGTAACATAAGTTAATATAAGTTTCATATTATTATTAAATATATATATATATATATATATATATATATATATATAAATTGAGTTAGAGAAGGAATTAACTTAACTTATCTTGGTTATTCTACTTGTTAACATTCATTAATGTCACGCTGTAATTCTTTTTATCCGAATACAAAAGATAACGGGTGTTTTCTCTCTCTCTCTCTCTCTCTCTCTCTCTCTCTCTTTTTCATTTTTTATTTTTCTTTTTTTTTCTCTTCTCTCCTTCTTCCAACAACGATCTTGGCCTTCGGTAAGCTTTCGAGGACGACCTCAAAACGATGAGACTGATCCTCGTAAGCTCCCCGAGAATAAAAGTTCTCGTAATCGTCGGACGTTGTTACCGAAAGGTTTTTAACTGCGAGACATAACGAGCGTTTCATGCAAATCCCAGTCATTTTCAGAAAGACGTTTCTCTCTCTAAAATTATAAAGATCGTAGGTAAAACCGTTGTGTTATTCTATTCTTTTTATTCTTTCGTCGTTTCTTTTCTTCCTTTTTCTTTTTTGTTTTTTTTTTTTTTTGTTTTTCTTTTTTTTGTTTTTTTCTTTTTTTTTTGTTTTTTTTTTGTTTCCGTTTCCACTTCTGTTTCCTTTTCTATCTTTCTTTCCTCATCGTTTCTTTCTTATTTCTTTCTTTTTCTTTTTTTCTTTTTTTCTTTTTACTTTTTCTTTTTCTTCTTCTAACGGACTCTATCATACCACAGGTAGTACCTCTTTATACAAATTTTTTTTTCTCTTTTTTTTTTTTTTTATTATTCATTCGTTCGTTCATTCATTTATATAAACCATTGAAATGCGATGCAATAGAATGGGTACGAGTGAAAAAATACGAAAGAATATTTCACTACGAGCGAGAAAATTATTAATTATATTATTCGTATTAATTTTTATATTAATATTGAACGTGCACGAGGTATTTCGTTGTTGTTGGGGACTTCATTAAAATCAAAAAAAAAAAAAAAAAAAGAAAATGTTTCATTAGGAGGTTTCTTAAAGGAACACTTGAAAGTACTTTCATCTTGTGAAATAATTATAGTAGGTGTATATATATATATATATATATATATATATATTTCCAGAAAGAAGTATTTAAATTGAAACATTATTAAAATTCGAAACATTTTATTTATGCATTTTCTTCAAAAAAAAAAAAAAAAGAAAAAAAAAAGAAACTTGAAGGTACTTTCGTCGTGCGAAATAATTATCATAATGAAATTATATAAACTATGTATGAAATATTCTATATTGGCATTTTCTTCAAGGAAAACTTAACATTCCATTTCTCTATTTTTTTTTTTTTCTTTTTTTTTGTTCGTGAAATAATTTAATCAC
>NC_140830.1:2245000-2252500 GCF_050613455.1 Vespa mandarinia
TTTTTCATCCTTTAGTTCATAATTGAAGAGAAATGTAAATTTCGTAAAATTGTTTATCAATTTTAAATAAATACAATAATACATTTTTATTAAAAGGGCTAATTCAATGGCACGAAATCTTTATACTTCGATAATAACGTCTTCGTCATTTGTATTGTAAAATTGAATTGCAAAATCGTTAGTGAAATTGAAATGATTAGATCGTAAAAATATTAATAAGACAATATTTCTTTTTTTTTTTTTCCCCCTTTTGTTTTTTCTCCTTTTTCTTTCTTTCATCCCTTTTAAATATCTAACGATCATATTGGATCGTATTTGCGATTGATTGATCGTAAGAAGTTAATCGAAGTTTTCATGATGCTTTTGTCTGGATAAAAGAAAAAGAACAAATAAAAAAAAAAAAAAAGAAAAAAAAAGAAAAAAAAGAAAATGAGAAGAAAAAAAATAGAAAAAGAAACGAAGAAATAAAACCGATCTCCTGTAGAGAAAAAAACAAAAAAAAGAAAAAAAAAAAAAAAGAGAAAAGAAAAATAGAAAGAAAGAAAGAAAGAACGTGAAAGAGAGAAAAATGTATGTAAGTTTCGTGTTGGGCTAAAGGGGGTGGGCGGAGGGGGAAGGAGGGTTCAAAAGAGTTTTGTTTTACAAAGAACATTTCGCGTAAGTTCGATTTCTTTTAGTAAACAAAAAGTGTTGGAATAAACCTACTACAAGAGTTTTTTTTTTCTTTTTCTTTTTCTTTTTCTTTTTCTTTGCCAGGAGTTTAACCACCTCCCCTACGTTGTTCGTTCGGGGAGGGGCGGGGGGCGGGAGGGGAGTTTACTTCCACGGAAGAGAAGTAAACTCCCACTTCTTTCACTCGCAATTTCTCTCTACCCTGGCCCCCCCCCGTTTGCCTTTTTGGAATTTTTATCCTTGGAAGAGATCGTTGCACCCCATTTTATTTGTATCTCAAACTCTGACTGAAAAGAAAAAAAAAAAAAAAAAAAAAAGAATAACTACCGATGGCTTCTTCTACGAGGCTACGGAAAATGTTTCGTTCTGCGAAAAATAAAAAGGTAAAGAAAAGGAAAGGAATGGAAACGAAAGGGGTTTGGGGGGGGGGGGAAAGAAAAATGAAAAAAGGAAAAAAGAGAAAAAAAGCGAAAAGACTTGTAAAGGAAAGAAGTAACGTAGTTAACCCGATAAAACGTTTCTACTCTACGATTTTACTCTTTTCCTTCCCCTTCTCCCTCCTCTCCCTTACCTAATCGATCTTCTTCTGATTTCGAACGAGAACATTTTCTATCTCGTAATGGAAAATAATTAGAATATTTTTTTCTCCCTCTCTCTCTCTCTCTCTCTCTCTCTCTCTCTCTTTCTCTTTTTTTTTTTTTTTTGTCAATTCATACTAAGAAACATACGACGTACTATCGTTCGATAGAAAGACAAACAAAACGAAATTTTAAAAAGACAAACGAACGACGTATTATACTTTGATTCTCATCCTCTCCTTCCCCCTCCTCCCACCTCCCATAAAACTTTCTCCTTTAAATCGAGTCAAAAAGTTTTTAGATCGATCGAAAGTTCTTTAAACGATTATTAAAGAAAAAAAAAAAAAAATCAATTAATCCCTTTTTAGAAGAAGACTATCTCGAGCTATTCTTTTTTCTTTTTTAGAGAGAGAGAGAGAGAGAGAGAGAGAGAGAGATCGTCGTATCGAAAAAAAAAAGAGAAAAAAGAAAAAAACAAAACGTTCATAGACTTGGTATGATCTGAAGGGGAAAAAGAAAGGAAAAGAAAAAAAGGAAAAAAAATAAAAAACAAGAAAAGAAAGGAAGAAAAAGAAGAAGAAGAAGAAGAAGAGGAAAAAGAAGAAAAAAAACGAAACAAAAGGGACATTATCCACCCTAGAATACAGTGGGAGTGAGGGTGAAGTAGGAATGGTAGTGATGGTAGGGGAGGAGGTTTAGTAGGAGGTGGAAAAGGAGTATAATTAATTTTTTTCAAACGACCTAAGAACTTTTGGTCCAAGCAAGTACCCTGTATATGTATATATGTGTGTGTGTGTGTTCGGTTCAAGAGAATGCAATTAACACTTTGAAAAGAGTATAATATAAAAGAGTTTCTGACGTTGTTACTGATGACCTTGTTCAGTCTTCTTGACCAACAACGCTAAGCTTTGTTGGTATAATGTCTTAGATTACGTTGAAAACTTTCAAGTCCTTATAAGCAAGCGCGACGTACCTTTTCTATTCTCTCTCTCTCTCTCTCTCTCTCTCTCTCTCTCTCTCTCTCTCCCTTTCTCTCTTTCTCTCTCTTTCTTTCTCTTACTCGTTTCGGTCTTGAGCCCTGTTTTCGCGAGGTTCTTTCAAGAACAACGTCCCTTTTGTTTCATCACGAAAAGGAACCAGAGGAGGAGAATGAGAACGTGTAATAGCTTAGCGACGGATTATACTTCCCTGAGGAAACTCGATCATCCGTTTAGCAACGAACACGAAATTTTAGTCCACCCCTTTAAATTTCTCAAGGTTTGTTACGACAATGGTGTTGCTATCGTCTTACCTCGTTATCATCTACGATAGAAAGATAAAAATCTTGAGATTTAACGAAATTACGACGTTTTCAATATTATATTCTTTTTTCCATTTTCCTTTTTCCCTTTTTTCTCTCTTTTTTCTTTTTCTTCTTTTTTCTTTTTTCTTTTCCCTTAAATAAGAATGCGAATAAATTTGTAACCGAGAATAATAAGAAGAATTATTATTAAGGTTTTAAAATGTTTCTTTTTTACGTACAAATTTTATCGAGAAAGAGAGAGAGAGAGAGAGAGAGAGAGAGAGATCTATTTTTGAAAATGAAAAATAAAAATAAATAATAGTAATAATAATACTACTATTACTACTACTATTACTACTACTACTAATAATAATAATAATAATAATAATATTAATATTAATATTAATATTAAGATAAAATATTTATAGCTTGAAGTTAATATGGAAAACAAATATATAAAATTTATGATAACAAATAATAATAATAATGATAATAATCAATATTAATGCCTTTGAATTAATATAAAATAGAATATATAATTGCTATAATATCATGATTATTTTGGATAAATTAATAATAATAACAATATAATAATAATAATAATAATAATAATAATAATAATAATAATAATAATAATAATAATAATAATAATAATATTAATAATAATATTAATAATAGTTAATAGCATCAAAGTTATCAAGGGTTCTCAATCGAACGTGATATTATTACGAAAAGCGTCCTATTCCTAGATTATAACAAGAGAAATACGAAGATCGATATATCATAGGAATGAGATCTCGAAATTGGAGAAACGGAATACAACGTAATTTGTAATTAATCCGGGTAGATAGGTATATATATATATTTATATATATATATATACAAACATACATACATGCCTGCATACATACATATACATATATATGTTCCCTACAAAGAGTAGTTCATACGTTTGAAGAAAGACAGAGACAGAAAGAAAGAGAAAGAGAGAGAGAGAGAGAGAGATGAGAAGATAGAGAGAAAGAGAAAGAGAAAGAAAGATAATATATTAGGATAATTTATGTTCTATCACTTTAATCTATTAAAAAATCTATCTTTTAAAATGTCTAACGAGAGTAACAAAATAAAAGCATACGTTCTGCTCGAGTTGCTTCGAAAAAGTTTCGACGAACCACGATTGTTTCTTCTTTCTTTTTCTTTCTATCTTTCTCTCTCTCTCTCTCTCTTCTTTCTTTCTTTCTTTCTATTTTTCCCTTTTTCCAATCCCTTTAGCCTACATAACTATTTTCGTAACTCGTTCTACGCTCCAACAGTTCATGGAGAAACTATTCCGAAGCCTCGTTCCATTGGTCGACACTTTGTATTTTTATCGCGAATAAGCAGATGAATCGTTCAGAAGTAAAAGTTGAAAAGGTCGAGGATATATTCCCTCTCATACATTCAAAGTTTATTTTAACTTCAACAATGTCGATACCAATTAAGCAAATATATATATATATATAAATATATATATATAAATATATATGTACTTTTCAGATTGTTTTTTTTTTTCAATTTTATTTTAGATTATTCTTTTATTTTTGTATGGTAAATATATTTTTTTTTCTTCTTTTTTTAATTATTTTTCGATATACCAAACAAGATAAATTGAATTAATTATTTGATTATTGATTTTTCTACGATCAAATTTATTTATATAATTTTGAATTATGAATATCCGATCGATTTCTTATCAAAGTGATAAACGATAATAATTGTTGAACGTATTTTTTATTCTATAGAATTTATATTATATCACTTTCTCCCTCTATCTCTCTCTTTCTCTCACTTTCTGATACTTTCAAGCTTGATCTTAATTCCTATAACAATTTTTGTTCATTCCTTTTTTTCAATTTCATTAATAATTATAATTTATCATACGATTATTGATTTACGATCAATTTTGTTTATACGATTATTATAACGAATATTTCATCTATATATCTAAGACAAAGGATAATATTATATCGAATACGTTTTTAAATTCTATAAAATCAGTATTGTCCATTAAATTATTTATCCGTGTTATTTCTTAACATTATTTTCGATAATTTTTTCTTGATCATATTTATATATCAATTAAGTGTTTATTTTTGAGAACGATTTCTTTTTCTTCTTCTTCTTCTTTTTTGTTTTTTTGTTTATTTTTTTTTTTTTTTATAAGGTAATAAAAGAACGTAAAATGTGAAAGAAAAAATTATTTCAATTTTTTTCTAAATTTCAAAAACAAAGATATATTTATTAATACATATACGTACACACATACACACAGACACAGACACAGATATATATATATATATAATAGAAGCAAAAATCATATAAACGTTCGAGAAAAATAGTTCACTCGGAAATATCGTCTTTTCTATGAGATATAAACCTTTTTACAGTATCGAACGTCCGGAAGCGATCTTTTAAAAGAAAGCACAGCGTATTACGTCACGCGATAGATCATGAACGTATCGCCAAATGCTTTTCAATATCGTTCTCTTTCGTGGTGTGGCCAAAGTCCCATTCCTCTATGTACGACATATTCGAAGATATATTTCCATTATAAACCGACTCGTAACAATAATGAAATTTTATCGTTATATCGCGACCTAGATTTCTCATTTATTTTCACTGTTTCTCTTTAACGTGTGTAACGGGGGGAAAAAAAAAAAAATAAAAATCTTTATTTAAGATTCAATTTAGCGATAGAACATTCTTATACCATTATACAAATTATAGAAGTACGTTAATAATGAAATCGTGACCTATATACGTGCACACGTATGTATCTCTCGTTTCACATTGAAATTTATTATGATGGAATGTAAAGAAAAAAAAAAAAAAAAGAAAAAAAAAGACGTAGAAGGAACGAAAAAGGAACGAAAGAAAAAATTGATAAGAAATTTTTCTTCTACTTACAATCTAATTTCGCTCAATAAATTTCTATAGAATAATTATTTCAATAATTATACGACGTTATTGCTCGCGTAATAGTTATTGATATTATATATTTCATTTATATCAATTTTCTCTGATGCCCTTAGACGAAAACGATTCAATTTCGTGATATGAATTCTTATACGATATATAATTATAATAATAACTAAATCACGAAATCCATATATTCCATATAATCCATTTGAATTTCTTGTAATATATATATATATATAAGGAAAGAAAACATTTTTATAGTATAATTATGTAAATGGAGATATATATATATATATGTGTGTGTGTGTGTTCTTGTAATCGTTATCTTACATATTTCATTTATATCAATTTTCCTCCGATAGACATAAAGAAAATATTCTACAATTTTGTGATAAATTTTTATACGATAATTATTTAAATGATTCAAATATTATTTATAAACGTTACCTTTATTCCATTAAATTTCAATTACGTTTTAACGTTTAAGAAAATTTTTATATTTAATATTTCACGCGATACATTTTTATATTATAATTATTTAAATAATGCAAATGCACTGCTCTTATAATTGTTGTCCCTATACATATATAATTTATATCAGTTTTCTCATAAAACAGTGTAGAAGAAAATTCAGCATTTAAGATGCAATTATATGATAAACTTCTGTATAATAATAATTATTTAAATAATGCAAATGTATCATTTATAATCGCGACCTATATATACATACATACATATATATATATATATACATATATATATATATATATATATATATATATATATATATTTCATTCATCTCGGGCTTTCTCGTAAAGCCCAAGAAAAATTCATACCCGTTTGTAATTTTTTTTTTTTACTTCTTCTTCTCTTTTCATTTTTGTTTTCATTTCCATTCTTTTTCTTTTTTTGTTTCTTTCTTTCTTTTTTTTTTTTGTTCCTTTCTTTTTCTTTTTTTATCCATCCTCTTTCGCTTTCGCGGAGATTAAATTTCGCGATAATTTCTTCTAATTAAATTTCCACGAATATTTTTCTAATCTTTGCGAATTAATTTTCTTTTTTCCTTTTTTTTTCTTTTTTTTTTTTTTCGTCACTCAGCCCACTGACTTACTCTCCTTTGGCCCATCCACTTTTAATTTCTTCAATCATGGTCATAACTGAAAGAAAATAAATATTTATTGTCCATGTGAAAAAGTAATGTTTAAGTTAATGCATTTAATCGAAATATCCTTGAAATCAGGAATGGGTGCTTCTTCGATAAAATGGATCTCTGTGTACTAAGATAGAGAAAGATAGAGAAAGTCGGAGAAAGAGAGAGAAAGAGAGAGAAAAAGAGAGGGAGAGAGAGAGAGAGAGAGAGAATATACATACATATGTAATGCGTATTCTCTCGTAGATACGTATATGTAAAACGAAAGATGCTGAAGGGAAAATAGAGGCTGACGTATACAAAGTGATAAAATCGGTAAAAGAGAACAGTTTTCTCGAATCACCAAAAGATAAAGAGAGAGAGAGAGAGAGGGGGGAGGGTGAGGGAAGAGAGAAAGAAAACTTAATGGCACGATCGAGGTGGTTCACCCTAGACATCGGAAAGTCGTCAAGGAATATCGATCATAGGATCTCGAAAAAGTAGAGAGGATCTACTAACGTTTCTTCCGAAAGATTCGAATAAACCTTAATTTCGTACGTTTTTCGTTCTTATTTTTCTTTCTTCCTTTCCTTTTTTTTCTTTTTTTATTTATCACGATCTTCTAAGAAAAAAAAAAGAGACAATGATAACAACAATCGCCAATCTTTCTTTAAAGGGATTTAAGAAAACATCGAGACGTTGAAATTATTATTATAATTATTATTATTATTAATCATTTTTATTTCGTAACAAGTATTTATGAGAGACAGAGAGGGAATAAAGAAAAAAAAAAAAAGGACATAATTTAATATTCGGTGATCCTAAAAATCAGAGGCGTCGTATAATTTTGTTTCTTTTCGGAGAACCGTAACGCTCGAGGG
>NC_140830.1:2260000-2280000 GCF_050613455.1 Vespa mandarinia
AATACTTCGATTTATTCTCTCCTTTTCTCTTTGCGATTATTTCATTTTTTTTTTTTTTTTTTTTCTTTATTCCTTCTTCCACCTCTTCTTTTTTAAACTCTCTATTTTCTTTCATACAAGGAATAGCAAATCCTGTTACAATAGAAAGAGGAATCAAGATTAAAGGTAGAACAAATTAAGGTCTCGAAAAGCTATTTCGTGTCGAGATTTCGTCTTTTCAATGCAATTCGAGTAAAAATCGCGATTTGCACGAGCGATATCTCTGTCTTTTTCTCTCTATCATTTGAGAGAGGGTGAGTAGGATGAGTAGATAGGTGGTGATAGAAGGGATGGGGAGGAAGGCTAAAGGGGAAAGACATTTTCCCGTTAGCCGGAGCATGCACGATCCAATGATGGCAAACGCAACGATGCCTCTCGGCGATAAAAAAGAAAAAAAAGGAAAAGGAGGAAAACAAAAAAAAAAAAGATAGAAAAAAAAAAAGAAAAAAAAGAAAAAGGAGAAAGAGAAAAGGAAAGCAAAAAGGAAAAAAGAGGAGAAGAAAAACGAATGCAGATGGCGAGAAAGGCTTTCGAACGTAGCACGTCGATCCGATTACAGCGCGAACGACGAGCGAGTGTCAGCGGCCATTAGCGGGCTCTCGAATTTCAAACCCTCGCTTCCGTGATTACCGCGCTGCCGTAAAAGAGATGGATGAAGAAGAAAAAGAAGGGAAAACTGGGAAATGCTAGGGACGTCCAGGGCTCTTCGTCGCAACTTGCTAGGGAAAAAAAGGATAGACAGAGAGATCGACAGAGAGAGAGAGAGAGAGAGAGAGAGAGAGAGAGAGAGAGAGAGAGAGAGAAAGAGAGAGAGTGAGAGAGAAGATCGTTCGGTGGAAAAAAAAATAAAAAGAAAAACGAAAAAAAAGAAAGAAAAATTTCCGGCTCCTCGTAAAACCGTAAAAGGAGACAGATAGACGGGGAGAGAGAGAGAGAGAGAGAGAGAGAGGGGGTGGGAGGAAAAAATAGATAAAAAGCAGGATAAAGAAAATAAAAATTTATTTCACAAATCCGTATCGATGCCATGGAAAGCAATAACCATAATGACCATAATTCACCCTACTTTCCTTCCTTCCTTCCTTCCTTTCTTCTTTCTTTACTCGTTTCACCATGAAAACTAATTTTATTTCAGGATTAATCGTTCGACTTAAATGAAATCCAAACAACTTCCGTTAGCTTTCAATAATAATCATGATGATGATAATAACAACAAAAGCAATAACAATAACAACAACAACAACAACAATAACAACAACAATAATAATAAGTAAAAAAAAAAAAAGGGAAAAGAAATCAAAGAACGAAAGAGAGAAAGAAAGAAAGAAAGAAAGAAAGAGAGGAAAAGAAAGAAAAACTCAATCGTATGGATGTAGATGTAACTGGGGTGTATTTAGAACAACATTTAGAGAAAAAGATAAAAAGGAGGAAAATAAAGAGAAAGAGAAAGAGAAAAAGAAAGAGAGAGAGAGAGAGAGAGAGAGAGAGAGAGAGAGAGAGAGAGAGAGAGATAGAGAAAAAGACTCGTCTCGAGTATTTGAATTCGAAGAAATGTTACTGCTGCGACCTCGTACTCGTAGAACTTTTTATATTTTCTCTTTCTCCTTATTCCCATTCGAAAAGAAGTAGACTCGTAAGTATAATCCATGAAAAGAGGTAGAGATGCCGAGTTACCTTCAAGTATCTGGTAGTCGCTATGAACGAGCTTTAGTCGTATACGAGAAGAGTTATATACATATATATGTATATATATATACATGTACACAGAGAGAGTGTAAGAAAGATAGAGAGAGAGAGAGAGAGAGAGAGAGAGAGAGAGAGAGAAGAAGAAGAGGGATAGATGAGGAAAGGGAGTATGAGTCGTACGAAGAGGTGGAGGATGCGGAAGGGTGGTGAATTAGAATCTTCCACGTGGCAGGCAGTATCGGAGGGTGGAACGTAACGTTGAACCATCCTGTAGACGATAGTAACCGTGCAATGTTCCACGATAATGTCAGAGTCTCGGGGACATAAAAGTTGGGTCAGGATCGAATAGAGGAGGACGAAGAGGACGAAGGGGTTAGAGAAGGAGGATGAGTAAGAGGAAGAAAGAAAGGTAGAGAGGGAGGGAATATAAGAGAGGATGATAGGAGGAACAGTGTGCCTGGTGTGGAAAGAGGAGGAATCGAGAAGAGGGTGGTGGTAGAGGTAGATGGGCGCTAGAGCGTAACTTGATATAGCTGCCAGCAAGCTGCCGTAGACTGGTATCATATCCTCTCTCTCTCTCTCTCTCTCACACACACACTCTCTTTCTCTCTCTCTCTCTCTCTCTCTCTCTCTCTTGTAGTCTGGTCCTTCTTGGTATTACCTACTGTAGCTATCTATCTCTCTTTCTCTATCTATCTATCTATCTATCTAACTATCTATCTATCTATCTCTTCTCCTTTTCCGGTCTCTCTCTCTTTCTCTCTCTCTCTCTCTCTCTCTCTCTCTCTCTCTCTCTTTATCTCTCTATCTCTCTATCTCTCTATCCATCTCTCTCGATTGCATACGGATCCATGGTCACACGCTTACCCCAGAATATTTTCTACGTAAATGCTGCATCGATGTTTTCTCAGCAACGATGGCATAGAGGAGAGGATAAAGATATAGATAGAGATGGAGTGAGAGAGAAAGAGAGAAAGAGAAAGAGGCCTTTTCTCGTAGGACAACTCACCCTCTCTCTTTCTCTCTCTCTCTCTCTTGTCCTCTTTTTCTTCTTGTCGCTCCTCGAAACTCACTGCTGCTTTTCTTCTCCTCCATTTCTTTCTTTCCTTTCTACTTCTTTTTTATTTCAATCTCTCTCTCTCTCTCTCTCTCTCTCTAGGTATATATATATATATATATATATATATATATATATTCATCCAAACCCTTCACGTTTTCATCTTCGTATTTCGCGATCCGGAATGCTCCAGCTGTTACGTCCAAGCTACGTTGATAGGACAACAGCCCGACGGTTCCGCTCAGACGGTGAAACATCGTCGAGCGTGCATAAGTCGTCCTCTCTTTCTTTCTCTGTCTCTCTCTCTCTCTCTCTCACTCTTTCTCTCTTTCTTTCTCTCCCCTTCCAACTAAATTGTGAAATAAAATCTTTACGTAGCTACGCTTCTGGCTAGTACTTCTCCAACGAAAGAAAAGGGATAAGGGTGATGTTGGTTGCGGTGGTAGTGGTAATGGGGATAGTGGGGATTGGTGGTGTATTATGGTTGACACAGGGATGGGGGGGGGTGGTGCGTTTCAGAATAGGAATAAAAACGAGACGTATGCCCAAGCCAACCTTGCTTTTGGATTATTCAGATTTACCGTCGAAGAACAAGGGACATTGTTCGAGATAACTAAGATGGCCGACTGATTTTTTTTTTGTACTTACTGTCTGTCGTACCATCATTCGTTATACCTGTCCGTTTAGGATTAAGAGAAAAGAAATTATACGTGGAATTTGTTAATACCGGACTAACGGGAAGGTAGGTGATGGGGGTGGGAGGTTGGTGAGTGGAAAAGGGATTAGAACGTTGGAAATAAATCCAAAAGGATATTTTTCTTTTTACCTTGAACTACCTTGAACTACCTTGAAAAGTTTTCGATTGATTTCGATAGAAGAAATTAGATTTGATTCTATTTCCTTTTTTTTTTTTCTTCTTCTTCTTCTTCTTCTTCTTAAAAATATTCTACGGTCTCTAATATGTTTTTTCTTTGTTTTCTTTTTCCAATTGTAAAACATTATCGAGATTTAAATTTTCTTATGGAAAAATGTTCACTCAGCTTGTAACTTTTTTCTCTTCCCCCTTTCTCTTTCTTCGTCTGTTTGGTCCTTTCCTTTTTTCTTTTTTTTTTTTTTTTTCTTTTATCTTTCTTCTTTTTTTTTTGTTTTCTTCTTCTTACCTCCATGCAATTCTAATCATTTAGATCAGTTATCATAGATAGTAAAAGCAATATAGCTTTAACAAGCGAATAGTTTTAGTTCGCATTATCGTAGCGGCGCTCAAATGAGTTACGCATTCTGAAGTTTCGTCGATGGTTTTGTCCAACCGTTTAGGAGAACTCGAGAACTCCATTATCCTCTTGCCCCGCTTCGAGCATTCCCGAAAATGAAGATACTCCATTGACCGAGATCCACTCGGGGAAGGAGATCCTCGAGTACGGTTACGGTAAATGGCCTTGAACTCGATTAAGTCCCGGAATCCTGTATTGCAATCCCTTTTTACGTTTCCCACGTTCGTTCCAGATGCCATCTTGCTCGTTCAATCGTTTGTATTCTTTCATCGAATATATTTTACAAGAATTTCACTTTATCGATATAACTTTTCTACTTTCTTCGATATTATTTCTAATTTAACTTTTTTTTCCCCATTTGTTCTTATTTATTTATTTATTTATTTATTTATTTATTTATTTATTATCTTTATTTGTTCGTTTGCTTTGTTTCGTTACGTTACGTTTCATTTTGTTTTCTATTTGATTTTCTTTCCGTTTCTTTTTTCTTTTTTTTTCTTTTTCTATTTTTTTATCATTTCCTTTTCATTTTATCCCCGTTAACAAACAGATCGTATAAACATTGAAAATAGAATCCATTTTGAATATGGAACTTTGACTAATCGATTATCATTCGCTTCGTTTGCTTTCTAATGACGTTACCAGATACAAAAGTATCTCCGTCCGCGTGCAAATACTCGTTTGAATTTAAACTTTTGCCATATCAAAAATCTATCAGATTTATCGTTATCTATTATCTATTAATGTATTATAATTTTAATTATCATTGAAAAATAATGTGTCTAATTGATTGAGAATTTAAAAGTATTTGCCTAGCATATCCAATACGAAAGATTTTCTTTCGTTCAATTCATTTCTATTTTTCTGCTTTTATTTTCTTCTTTATCTTTTTTTCTTTTTTCTTTTTTACGCACGACACAATGAAATTGACTTTTTTTTGTGGTCGATTAGCCATTGAAACGAAGCGTCGTGAAATTTTAAAAAAATCGCTCCAACGTGTCATTCGTTTACATCGGAATATTTTACGACTACACTTCAACGCTATTACTACTACTATTACTACTACTATTACTACTACTACTACTATTACTACTACTACTACTGCTGCTACTGATACTACTCCTCTTGCATCTTTCAGCGTCGAGCTAAACTTCAAGGAAAAACTTTGCTGCAGATTAACTTAATATCGATCGTTAGCAAGCTACGCTAATTACTTTGATACGCGTTTGACCGCGTTCATAGCCACACCCTGCCTTAACTATCACCGGGTCCTTATCGCCCTTTAAACCACAGTTAACCGATAACAACCGAGCCATTAATTAAGCTTAATCGACGAATTTACCTATCTAATTGCGATTATAATAACAACGATAATGACACAATCATAATAGAGAATATACTAATAGTCGAATTACACACACACACACACATACATATATATACATATGGATCTATTAGTTAATGATATAATATATACGAATAATTCGTAAACAATATTTGTTATAGAATTTATTCAAACATTATGTACAACGTTGGATCATTAAACGAAACAAGAATGGTATATATATATATAAAAAGAAGAAGAAGAAAGATAATAATTCAATGATAGTAGAAGAGGGCATAGTAGAAATCCAATTAGCTACTAGTTAACAATATAATACATATATATATATATATATATACACAGGAATAATTTGTAAATAATATCGATTACAAGATACAATCGTGTCATTATGAAGAACATTGGATCGTTAAATGAAATACGAATGAGCCAATGAGAGAAAAAAAAAAAAGAAAAAAGGAACAATAATCAAAAAATAATACTAAACAATATAATAATAATTGAATCGTTATTACAGAATATTTAATAGAGTTAACGACTTATTATATACATTATATACACGTATGTACATACATACATATATATATATATATGCATTATGTATATTAGAAAGATTCGTAAATAAATGATATAATGTTCCTATATGTTATACGATGTTTAAAGCATTATGCGGAACAACGGTTACATCGTATTTCTCTGTACCATCGTTAAACGAAACGAAACGAAACGCAGATGGGACATGAAAGAATGAAGAAAAATGTGTCATCCTCTCTAAGAGGGTTAGATAGTTGCTCTCTTCGCGTTCCCTCGTTTTACACATTTTGCCATGCCTTCCCTTACTTCGACGTAGAGACGATAAAACGAGGAGACGAGCACGACGGACAATTTCGTTCTCGCCTGACGAGAGTTTCAAACGGGACTGGTTCAAGAGAGGAGACTGGAGTACGGGGCTTGAAAGAGGCCTCAACAGCAGCGATCCTGGATATGAGAGAGAGAGAGAGAGAGAGAGAGAGAGAGAAAGAGGGAGAAGGAGGTAGGGAGGGAGAGAGAGATCTGGCAGCAGCTGCAGTCACTGGGAACGCGACTGCAGCTGCATCGAGGTGCTACCACGTTGCTACCGAGTGAGTATGAGTGAGGGAACGAACGGCGAAGTACGGGGTGATGGAGAGGGAAAAGAGGGTGGATGGGTTGCACCCTCCGGCTTCTGCATCCGGGAGGTTACAAGTGCTGACGTGGAGCACCGTGCGCGTATTGCAAAATAGAACCGCAACGAGGATGAGAGGATGGAAAGGAGAATCCTTCGAAACTGCCATAGACGACGATCTCTCTTCCTTACCCCTTCTACTCTGACCAAGACCCTCACATAACCCTTACCCTTCATCCTCAGCCTCTATTTCATCCCTACCTCTACTAAGTCCCGACCACAGCCTCAACCCCTTACCTATGATGTTTCCTTTCAAGACAGATTTTTCAATTTCGTCCAACCACCGAACGAATCAGATCAGATTCGTTTCGTCCAAGAAGAGAGAAAAAGAGGAAGATAGCGAGAGATAGATAAAGAGAGAGAGAGAGAGAGGGGGGGGATGGTACCGACAGTTTAGGTACCTACTGAGAATTTTGTTAACACCCACCGCCTCTCTTGCAATTTCAGCTCTATTCGCTTTTCGATTTAACGCTTAACGAGCTATCGAAAGAAACTTCCGTTTTTTTCAAACTCATTTCTTGCTACATATAAAAAAAAAAAAAGAAAGAAAGAAAGAAAGAAAAAAGGAGGAAGTGTATATATATATATATATATATATATATATATATATGTACATAAAAAGATATTATCTTCGAAGAAGAGGAGTCGATCATTCTTCTACGAAAGTTTTTTTCCTTCGAAAATGATAGTACGAAAAAAGGGAGGGATGGATGGATGGATGGATGGATGGATGGATGGATGGATAGATAGATAGATAGATAGAAAGAGAAAGAGAGAGAGATAACTTGTGAATTGTCACTCTATTTTCCCGTCTACCCTTTTTGTTATATATATGTACACGTACACACACATATGTATATATATATATATATATATATACACCTACATATACATATATAGATGGAGATAGAGAAGCGGCATTTTAAATGATGCTCGAACAAACTGTTTTCTCTCTTTCTCTCTTTAAATGTCTCTCTCTCTCTCTCTCTCTCTCTCTCTCTCTCTCTTTCTCTCTTTAACCGTCTCTCTCATTCTGTCTCTCTCTTTTTCTCTCTGTTTCTCTATCTCGTTCCAGTGCAAAACTGTAAAACGTTACTACTACGCCTAACATACATAATTCCTCGTGTATACGCAATTAACAGACAGTCCAACGTGAATATCAACGAGCGGAGGAGAGACAATTTGAGCTTTTTCAGTGGCACGTTAAAGCTGATTCATTATCGCCTGCCTGCCTGCCTGCCTGCCTGCCTGCCTGCCTGCTTGCCTGCCTGCCCGCCCGCCTGCCCGCCCGCCCGCCTGCCTGCCTGCCTGCCTGCCTGCCCGCCCGCCCGCGTGCCTGCCTGCCTGCCTGCTTGCTTGCTTGCCCACCTGCTCGCCTGCCTGCCTGCCTTCCTGCCCACCCGCCCGTCTACCTGCCTACCCACCCGCCTACCTGCTCGTCTGCCTACCCGCCTGGCTGACTGCCTTGAACAAACCTACATAATCGAGCTTCTTTATCCTCTTTAGCATAAAGAAGAAGTATTTCAACTTTGAATGAACCTGATCTACATACGAAAATATTTCCAACGAAATATGATACGCAATCATTGGAATATTTGAAAATTGACGAGTTAGGTAGATTACTCAACTTAGGTACATCAAACGAGAAATCGATTTCTTCGATCCTATCGATTGATCTTTTCTTCTTTTCCTTTTTGTTTTTCTTTTTTCTTTCTTTTTTGTTTTTTTTTTTTTTTTTTTTTTATTTTTATTTTTTCCTGAAACGTTATCTCTACACGCAGAATGGTGTAATCAAAAAGTTTCCAAACGATTTTAAATCTCGTATTACCTTGTTTTTTTCTTTTTCGCCCCGATCCCTCCTCCCTTATCTCTGAGAATTTTTCGGCTAATTTTCTCGTTTCCTTTCATTTGAAATTTGTAAAAAAGTTTCTCGGCTTGTAGTTTTACAATTTGAAAAAGAAAGAAAAAAAAAAAAGAACAAGAAAAAGAAAAGAGAAAAAATCAGCTTGCGAAATACCTACTGAGGAAAATAAAAAAAAAAAAAAAGAAAAAAAAGAAGAAAGAAAAGGAAAGAAGAAAAGAAAAAGGAAGAAGGAAACTGTAAAAAAAAAAATTGTAAAACCGTAAAAAAGGGGGGAAAGGGCGGGGGGAAAAAGTTCCATGGCGGTTTGTTGTTGTTTTACGATTTAAGCGATTTGAAAAAAAAGGAAAAGAAAAGACAGGACAAATGAAAGAAAAGAAAAACCGCAAGAGATATTATTCGAAAGAGAAAAAGAGAAAAAAAAGGGAAAAAGAAAAGGAAAAAAAAAGAAAAAAAAATAAAAATAGGAGAAGAGAGAAAAATCGAAATGGAAATAGAGCAATTGACATTCAAAATTCATTTTGGGAACTTCATCGAAACCACCTTTTGAATAGAACAGACGAATGGATAGAATAAATAGATAGTTGAGGATTCAAAGATGGTGGTGGGCTTTGGTGGGACATTAAATGGGAAAACGAATTTCACGCACGTGTACCGCCTAACTATGAGTGCATAGACAGCAGCATGTCGTTTAGAGTAGATACGTAGATCTATGTATATATGTATGTATATATGTATATATGTATATATGTATATATACATATATACATATATACGTACGTTTAGATCGCGTACGACAACCGATTGATGAAATTGCACTCGAGTAGAGAAACTAGTTGAACGAAGTGTAATTACGTTGCATATGCCTTCTCTACCATCGTCAACTTCTAAGGACGTTCCGTAGCCCTTTCATAGCCCTTACGAAGATACACACGTTATCCTTCAAATTCTTATATCCTTTCGCGTTGATCCTCGCGAAAAATATTTTACTTGAGAAAATTGTTTCTCCCTGAATCGTTTCGATAGAATTCGCGTGCAAACTCGCCATTAAGTTTATTCTCTCTCTCTCTCTTTATTTGCCTCTCTATTTCTATTTCGTTCCTGTCACCGAAATTTCAACATTGTACCAACGACACAATTAATTAACCAACTCGTCTTTCGTGACCGTACTTTTGCTAAGCGTATCGCTTTTCTCCATGAAGGAGGAGGGGGAGGAGGAGGAAGAGAAGGAGGAGGAGGACGAAAAGGGAAGATGTAGGAAAAGGGAGGAGAAAGAGGAGGAAGTAGAAGAGGCTTTGAAGAAAAGTTTTCTTCGGAAGAGTCAAGAAAACTTTAGCGGAACAAATTTCAAAGAAAGAGTATTTCTTTATCCCTATACATTGATATCTTTAAGGAACAATCAAAATAATAATAATACTACTAATACTACTATTAATAATAATAATAATAATAATAATAATAATAATAATAATAATAATAATAATAATAATAATAATAATAATAGAAATAAAAATAAGCCTGAAAAATCTAATTATTTTATTTCTCATCATGAAGAATCTAATTATTTTGAAGGGAGTGGATAAAAATTTTCAAATAATAATGTGAAAAACAAAAGAAAGAATAAAAAAAAAAAAGAAAGGATAAACAGAATATATTTAATATTAAATTAAAAGCTTAAACATATTTGGAAATATTAATTAATTCACATAAAAGCAAAATACACGTAATAATCCAAATAAAAAAAAATATATATATATATATATAATAATATATAATAATACACATGTTTCCTATCTTAAGAAGCTAACGATAAATAAGAAAGACAAAGTATAATAAATTGAAAGGAGAGACAAGACAGTGGCAAAAGAACAAACACATACATACACACACACACATATACACATATATATTTTGGTAGAATATTGTCTATAGTATATATATATATATATATATATATATATATATATATATATATATAGTGAATATAAGGATAGAAAGTATTATATAAGGGCAAACACGCGAAATCGTTGGAAGTCATAAGAGAGTTCTGGAAGAAAATGATGAGATGGTACGTCGAGGGTGGTAGCCAACGTTGATGATGGTGGTGATGGTGATAGTAGTGGTGGTGGTAGTTCTGTCAGGGGTATAGTTATGGCAACGAGCCGTGGCTAAGGATAAAGACCGAGCACGGAACGAACTGTGTGCAAGGCCCGCACAGTGGGGGTGGATAAAGGGGAGAAGAGAGGGAGTGTGGATAACGCAAGGATGGATTGAAGTAGGATGAGGTAGGATAACGTGGGATGAGGTGGGATGTCTAAGGGGGTGGAGGGTTAAAGGGAGAAAAGGAAAGACCCCTGGCATCGAATAGAGAGCCGTAGCTTGGGCAGAAATCAGCCGAGGGAGATATTTTAGCGCCACGGGCGAAACTCCCTTGATGACAATTCCAGCGCAACCAATCCTTCTATCCTTTTTACTTCCCTCCCTCTCTACTCTTTCTCTCTCTTTCTCTCTCTCTCTCTCTAGTTCATACATATACATACACACATATTATATATAAAATATATATAGATATATATATATATACATATATTGGAGTTCTGTAGCCCTTCTTCTCCTATTTTTCCATAGTATCGCGCAACACGCACGCTTTTAGCCGGAAGCAAAATTTTCGTATTACGCTTGGTATCTCTCTCTCTCTCTCCCTCTCTATCTATCTATCTCTATCTCTATCTCTATCTCGGTCTCTATCTCACTTACACACACACACTCTTTTTATTCTCTATTTTCTATCTTTCTTTCTCTTTCTCTCTGTGTTACTCTCTCTCTCTCTCTCTCTCTCTCTCTCTCTCTCTCTCTCTCTCGTTTCCGCCCTCGTTCCGGGGTGCCTCTTTGATCAGCCATCCTAGGAAAAGGACATCGCGTCGCGAGCCCCTTTGTGTTCCGTTCCAGCACCGCTTCAGAGTTTACTAACTCTGCATTTTCTATCTCGTCGGCCTCGTATCGCGTTTCACTGGCTATAGCTTCGGAGGCGAGCGTATTCCTTTTGCTAATACCACCAACGAAATACCGAAACACATACACACACACACACACACACACACACATACACTCACACTCACGTGCACGCACGTACGTACATACAAATACGCAAAAGACAGAGAGAGAGAGAGAGAGAGGGGACAAACATCAAAATAATTAAAAGGGTTGAAAGCAACGATTATTTCTTTTGTGAGCTTTGATTTTTCCCGAGGAAAAAAGGAAAAATATAATAGGGCTTTGTTTTCACAAGTAAAATAGAGAATCTTTTTCTTTTACTTTTTCTTATAAAAATAAAATGAAACGAACGTCGATATATTTTAAATGTGATACCCTTTAAAATTCTGAAAGACCATCGATATAGATGATATAATTTTAAGAGAAACGATTACGTATTTTTTTCTTTTGTACGTTTCGTTTTAATCGTGAAAAGAGAGATAGAGGGAGAGAATGAGAGAGAGAGAGAGAGAGAGAGAGAGAGAAAAATAATTGCAGATCGTTCTTCAACGAAGATATAAAATTTTTGTTAATGAAATTGATTATAAATATATATTAAATGTGACATTATACAAAAGGGAGAAAGGGCATTGAAATAATTAAAAAAGGGGATGAAAAATCAATGATTATTATTATTTTTTTTTTCTTTCTTTCTTTCTTTCTTTATTAAGTAAAAACAATTACATTATATTATATTATATTTTAAATATCGTCGAAAGAAGTTAGCGAAAAAAAAGTTAATATACTTTTGTGCAATAGGTAAAAACGCACGTATGATTTTATACAAACGTTATGATCTGTACTATTTAAATGTCCAATTTCACAAGTATGATTCGCTTATACTATTTAAACGTCTGACCCCATAAGTATGATTCGCTTTGTACTAATAAAAAAAAATGTCTGATTTTATAAGGTTGAACCATCTGCTACCACCTGCTACTATTACTATTACTAATACTACTACTATTACTGCTACTATACACACACACACACATTTTATCACATACTCTTTATGAACATGCACGCGACAGCTTAGAATGGCATATTCGTTTTCGTATCGACCAGACGGGCTAAAGAGTCGTTACCGGGAAAATGCTTTTGTCGACTACAGAACGATTCTCGCGATAAAGAGGAGAGAATTAGTTAGAAAAACTAACATTGCCCTCGGCAATATCCGACAATTTATTGTTAATTATCGTTGGCACGTATAATTAAAACGACGGAACGACGACAACGGCGTAAAGTGGAGAAGTAAAGACTAAAGAATGGATAGAGGGATAGGGGAAAGAGGGAGGGGGAGGGGGATGGGATGGGATGGGGGTGTTGGGAATAGGAGGGTCAGTGAGTAGGATGGGATATTTATTTTTGTCGGCAAATTACAAGGGTCTAGATATTTACAAGAGCCTAGGAATATTATTTTTTTCTATCGTTTGCAATTTAAAACTATACAAAAAAAAAAAAAAAAAAAAAGAAAAATACAAGAAAAAAAAGACGGATCATTAATAAGCATATCAAAAATTCTCAAAGGTATCATCTGCGAATATTTGATTCTCATTTAGATATTATTTCGATTCATACTTTCGACAATTATATCGTTTATGAAACGTTCGCGAGTAATCGTTTCGATTTAATGAAATCGTGTTGAAATAGATTAACGATAAGAACAATAATGATAACAAAACGAAACAAGAATTATGATTCATGTTGTTTCGCACGAATACAGGATTAATCTCAATGGCCAACGAACCATTAAACCGTACCGAACCGAACCGATCCGATCCGCCATTTAAAATACTTAAAAAATTATTCTTGACATTGATGGATGCGAATTGGATCTTAAACTTTTCGAGAACGTTGAAGGTCGCATTCTATGTATATATATATATATATATATATATATATATATATATAGATATATAGATATATATATTATATACATATATATATATATCGTCTATGTATTGCGTGCACCTGTTCTCGCACCACGCACTTCCCTCAACGTGTGATATTACGTTGGATAGCATATCAACGAGAAACCAACTACTATCCTTCGTTTCTTTTTGACAGTTTTCCACTTGAAGATACGGCATATGTACATAGACCGTATTTTAATATTACTCGAGAGAAAGAACATAAGCTCTTTTATTCTGTTTTTTCTTTTTTTCTTTTTTTCTTTTTTTTCTTTTTTTTCTTTTTTTTTTCTTTTCTTTTATCCGTAAGAACATCGATAAGAATCGACTTATGTTACTTTTTCTGAAATTTTATCGTTTCAGAAAAAAGAAAGTGAAAAGAAAGTAATAGAAATGTTTGAAACGTAAATATTTATCAATCGTAAAAAATGTATGATGATTGACAATTATATTTTTAACAACAATAAAAAAATTACAAAAATAATAATAATAATAATAATTATTATTATTATTATTATTATTATTATTATTATTATTATTATTATATAAAATAACGAATGTACGCTAAGTTAATATTATTCTAATTCGATCATCATAATTTGTTTCTCTTTGGTAGTTTTCAAAAAATAGGGGATTAGGGTATGTGGGTAGATAAATGTATCGGTGAAATTCTTATCATATTCGAAATTCTTATCGGACAAATTTCATACTACAATATAATATATTCATCGTAACGTTATCATAATATTATTTACACCATTTGTTATGTCTAATATAACATAAAAAAAAATATATACATATATATATATATATATATATATATACATTTATTATTCGCTTATCATTATGATAACGTGTACACAGACACACACATATACATACAGGTACACATAAGGGGGCAATGAAGTTTTGTAGGGAAGCAAAAAATAACGAATACCCAGGTAAAAATGTATAAAAAGAGAAAAAGGGAGAAGAAGAAGAAGAAGAAGAAGAAGCAGAGAAAAAAAGAAACAGAAACAAAAAAAAAGGGAGAAAAAAAGAACAAAACAAAAAGAAAAAAAAAAGAAAGAAAGAAAGAAAGAAAGAAAGAAAGAAAGAAAGAAAGAAAGAAAGTAAACTGTTAACGAATCCTCGTTAGTTGAAACACTAGAGGATCGAGGCTTTTGCAACGAGGGTTGCATCGTTGTCGAAGAGAAAGCCCTATTGCGTGAAAGCGTCGGACTGCGAAGGGGCTGTTCAGAGAAAGGGATTGCCGAGGGTGCAACTACAATATACATACATACATACATACATACATACATACATACATACATACATACATACATACATACATACTTACATACATATATACATATACAAGGATACTGTCTGAACAGCAGCAGCCCCTAGATAGCTTGGCCCTAACGCGATACGATATCAATTTAGGCAATTAAACGGTCCCCATCTGCACAGACTAAACGCGTTATCTGCTCGGTTATATCCGTAGTCAAACCCATCCTTTTGACCATATCGTCTTCTGCTTTCTCTCTCTCTCTCTCTCTCTCTCTCTCTCTCTCTCTCTTACTCTCTCATTTGTTCTCGTTCTCGTTCTCTCTTTCTCTCTCTCTCTCTCTCTCACGTTCGTCTCTCAACGAGTTTCTCTTGGAGAAACAAGAACGCGAGCTCGTGAAACACAGAAGGCGTTAACACCTAATCCTCTATTCTCATCTATCGGCCTCCAAATGCTCGCTAGAACTCGTCGACACTACAATTGCCAGTTGCAATATCTCATAATTCCTTCCTTTTCTTAATCGTATCATTTGTTATGAATGAAATTTTCTAAGAATTTAAATATTCATAATAATTTCGAAACGTCTATGATATTATTTACTTTTTCTTTTTTTTTTGCCCACAATCGTCAAATTGACAAATAATTTCTATCTTAATCGTTAAGACAAATTATACATTTTTTTTTCTTTTTTTTTTTTCCCCCCACCCTTTTAAGAGAAATATTTATATTTATCGATGAGAATGTTGATCTTATTATTATACCATCTGATCAAACGTTACGAATACTTCTTCATTTTGCAATATTATTTTCTAATTTGTTTCTTGAAATATTCGAAATTGTACTCATAGCATTGGGGATGATACATTGGTTTACGGTCAAACCGCAAATATCAACTGCGCTGTTAACTCGAATATAATAATTTGAAGATAAGATGAGTTTTATATATATGTACGTATGTGTTTGTGTATTTATGAAATTGTGATTGCCGTAATAAGAAATGTCAATTACATTCGAATTTTATTCGATTATTATTTTTATTTCTCTCCCCCTTCTCTGTCTCTCTGTCTCTCTCTCTCTCTCTCTCTTTTTCTTTTTTCTTTTCTTTTCTTTTTTCCTCTTTCATTTTTTTCTCTCTTTTTTTTTTTTTTTTTTTTTTTGCAAGAATCGCATAAAAAAGATTCATTGTAAGGCAAGAGCATGAGAGAAATCAGGTCAATTTCAGAATTCCATATCAAACCGTTCAAACTTTTATATCCCTAAAAATGTTCCCATATCGATCGAGACACGAAATTCATCGGAATGACACTTGAACTTTCGTTCGAGGAACACGAGAAAGAAATCGTGTAAATCGCGAGAAATTGATCTCGTTCTTGAAAGATGTAGAATTAAAAAAGAAAAAACAAAAGAAAAAAAAAAAAAGAAAATAACAGGAAATAGAAAACGAAGGAGAGAGAGAGAGAGAGAGAGAGAGAGAGAGAGAGAGAGAGAGAGAGATGGAGAGATAGAAGGAGATAAAGAGAGAAAGAAAAAGAAAAAAAAAGGAAGGACAAAAATTCAGCCAGTCGAAGAAAAGCAGCAATTATTATCCATCTTAGAGGCGAAAGTTTTATTAAAGAAATTTTCAAAGAAATTCATAACTAGTTAAACCCGATGTTCTTTAGTTTAATATCAATGCCAACCAACATATTTCCTTCTTTTTAAAAATCGAGATTCGAATCGCTATACTAGACTATATAATTTCGTTCACTCTCTCACTCTCTCTCTCTCTCTCTCTCTCTCTCTTTTTATCCTCTCGAAGAATTTTCTGACCAGGAAATGACGTATTTCCCGTTCGGATGAAATCCCGAACGAGAAAATGCCAACTTATTACCGTTTACTATCTTCCGCGTTTTTCTTTATCTTACTTGGAAAAACTTGTTTGAATTTTTATTCGAACCGATCCCTTTCTTTCTTTCTTTCTTTCTTTCTTTCTTTCTTTTTTTTCCCCCCTTTTTACATTCATTCATTCGTTCATTCGTTCATTCGTTCATTCATTCATTCATTCATTCATTCTTTTTTACGAGAAGTTTGATTTTTCTTATGATCTTTTTCCTTTTTTTCCCTCCTCTTTTCTTTCCGTTAACGTTTTTATTTTTTTCATTCTTATCCTCCCTGCTTGAGGAAAAAAAAAAAAAGCTTTTTCCAAAATAAATTGAACTTTACGTTTTTTTCCTAATAAATTCGCCGTGTGTGCTTGCCTATATATGCGTACATGTGTGTACGTGTATATATATATATATATATATATATATATATATATATATATATATATAAATTCAACGATTCGAAAATACGATTTTTCTCGACACCAAGGAAGATGTTCTTTTCCTAGCTTCAGGCGAATGCATTTTAATGCTCTTTCACGTTCACTATTTTTACGGTTGTCTTGACAATTTTCTACGACAAGAACGTTCTTCTATCTTTTTATTCCTCTATCTCTCTTTCTCTCTCTCTCTCTCTCTCTCTCTCTCTCTATCTATCTCTCTCTTTTTCTCTTTGTGTTGATTTTTTCACAAGGAACATGCAATCCTTTTTTCTTCTTTTTTTTTTTGTTTTTCTTTTTTTTGACATAATCAATAATTAGTTTCAATTAGTTTCACGGTGTTCTTTTAGTTTTTCATTAGGTAGGTGTAAATAGGAAGGTTAAAAAGGAGTAAGGAGGAAAATAAAAAAGAAAAGAAAAGAAAAAAGAAAAGTAGAGAGAGAGAGAGAGAGAGAGAGAGGGAGAGAAGAAAAAGAAAGAGAAAAAAGTGAGAATGGCTATTGGTTATCTCTCTTTTACTTATATAAAAAAAAAAAAAAAAGAAAAAGTACATAAGGAAACGAAGCGTGTATGGGAAAGTTCAAACACGCGTAACGAAGGTTAATGCTACGAGAGAGTATTCTATCCCCACCTTTACCTCGGCAACAACTACGAATATACAACCACTGAGCGTAACACCCTAGCTGTTTCATCCTATGTAAAAATATATATATATATATATATTCTTTTTTCCTTTCTCCCTTTTTTTGCGCCTTGCCTTCTTTCTACGTAAAACAGGGAGAGAGAAAATATGTCGAGTGGTAGATAGGTAGGTATATTCGCGTACTAATGTTTCTAACTCAAATGTCGAGAAAAAGAGAAAGAAAGAGAGAGAGAGAGAGAGAGAGAGAGAGAGAAACCCGAGAATAATGTATTCATGAGATGAACAAATTATAGATACGATTTTATCAATTCGAAACTTACATGAACCAAAACACGTGTTACTTTACTTCACTTATACATATATCTTACGTGAAGTTCTTACGTATTTATATATATATATATATATATATATATATATATATATAAATATGTGTGTGTGTGTGTATGTGAACTTACACATACAGATAGAAAATTTTCTCTTTTTCCTCTCTCCCTTTTTTACCCTGTTTTTTTATTGCATGTTTTTTTATTTTAAAATTTATCTCGTGTTCTTTTCTTCTAAAAGAGAGAGAGAGAGAAAAAGAGAGAGAGAGAGAGAGAGAGAGAAAGAAAGAGAGACTTGACTGACAAATTTCCTTCTCTTTTCCTCATATTTTTTCTTCCCTTTTTTTCTTTTTATTCTTTTTGTTACGAAAGTCAAAAAGTGCATCATGAAATATTAATAATCCCTCCGAGAGATAAAATCATAAACATGTTTGAAGAGAGAAAGAGATAGAGATAGAGAGAGAGAGAGATAGAGAGAAAGAGAGAGAGAGAGAGAGAGAGAGAGAGAAGTAGACAGATAGATGGATAGAGATGCAACGAGCGGTTTATCGTCAAACGCTTAGTTCTTTGCCTAGAACCTGTAAATATTTCAAAAGCATTTAGTATGGAGTATCCTCGTCTTTTCCTTCTAACGTCCTATTACGATGTCGCATAGGATCTATATCTATGGATCTTTATAAATCGAATAACAGTGAAAGAGAGAGAGAGAGAGAGAGAGAGAGAGAAAGAGAAAGAGAGTTGGTCGATACTAGCCAAGGATGGTCCTGGCTAAAGTTAAATCGACGGATTAAAGCTTCCGGGTATTTACATCGCAGTTTGCAGTTTCCATCATCGATTATTCCAACTGTAGCTACGCGTATCTATCGTATATAGTAGTAGTAGTAGTAAAGAGAGAAAAAGAGAGAGAGAGAGAGAGAGATAGAGAGAGATAGAGAGAAATCGATCGGAGGACGATTATTTTGTTATATCGCGGAATTATTCCGTTTGACACGCTCCCGTGAATTTCTTCTCTTCGATATTCATAAAAGTGAATTCGTTCGTTCCGGCGTACGATGCTATAATCGAAGTGATTGAACCGCATCCGAGCTCTCCAACTTCTTTCATTTATCTTCGTGGATCATTAAACGTAAAAACCCTATTCGCCGATAATAACCTTCGTAGATTAATAAAAGGAAAAGAAAAATAACAAAAAAAAAAAAAAAAGAAAAAAAAAAGAAAAAGAAACAGAAAAATAAAGTATAATCATAATAAATAATATCGTATACGTATCGTCGAACAATATTATTATAAATAATACGTATTATATATATATATATATATATATATATATATATATATTTCTCTTATATATCGTTGAACAAAAGGTAATGATTTCTTTTTTCTTATGAGGAGAAGTTTAAGCGATATAATTTTATCATATTTTTTGTTTTTGTTCTCTCTCCTCTTCTCTCTTTATTTATTTTTTATTTCTTTTTTATCTCCCTCTCTCTATCTCTCGCTCTCTCTCTCTCTCTCTCTCTCTCTCTCTCTCTCTCTGTATTCCTCTCCTCTGCGTCCATAACAGCTTGCAGTATATCGCTAAATAGCAGAATTTCCACATTGAAAAGTTTTCTCATTAGCGAATCCATTTTACATACGATTACAAAGTCGCAGGGAATGAGCGTAGTCAGCCGCGTTTACTGGCCTTAATCTGCTTTTTCGGATAACTTGTACATCGTGTATCATCCGGATCCAAAGTAATACATCAAATAAATTACGAGCGTACACGGACGACACTACGACGAACGGAATTCATTGTAATACCACCGCAAGTGATTTATTAACGGACTACCTACATATAATACATATCTATCTATCTAACAACCTACCTCTCTACCATTCAACGAACTTTTTATTCGATTTCCTCTTATATTACATATATCCATACATACATACATACATACATATATATATAATGTAATATATAAATATATTTACCTATAACAATTTATTCAAATTTTCTTCTCAAAGTAATCTTCGAAGAGAATGGATAGAATATACATATATGCATGTACATATATAT
>NC_140830.1:2285000-2300000 GCF_050613455.1 Vespa mandarinia
TCTCTTTCTCTCATCTCTTTTACGTCTCTACGTATTCTCAAAAAACATATAGAGACTCACAGACATACAAATACATATATACATACATACATACATACATACATACATACATACATACATACATACATACATACATACATACACACACATATATATATATGTATATATATATATATATATATACATATACCTCTCTCGCCTATCGTATAATTTTACCACCATACCACGAGCAGGTACCTACCAACGTTCTCGCGAGCTTGGCCACGATGGTTAACGAGACTAACGCGCTAACGATGCCCAGCGTTAATTACCAAGCCGGACAGGCCGCCTAATCGTCGAGCGAGTGGACACGCTAATTACGCGCGTATCCGACAATCGGCCGAGTCGTGAATCGGCCGGTCAGAGATTGAATTCCTCGTTTCTTCTATGTATGTATGTATGTATGTATGTATGTATGTATGTATGTACGTATGGATGGATGGATGGATGGATGTATATATGTATGTATTTATATATGTATGTATATGTGCATCGTCATTTTGCTCGAATATGAGATATAATTGATGCAATACATACTTATCCATTCTCCCTCTCTCTCTCTCTCTCTCTCTCTCTCTCTCTCTCTCTCTCTCTCTCTCTCTCTCTCTCTCTCTATCTATCTACCTATCTATCTAACCTTTCTTTCTTTTTTTCTTTTCCTTATCAGACTCACGCTTATCGATCTTTACATCATCACATTACTTTTTTCATTTATCTATGTTATTTACAAACATACGCGTATCACATATACGCGAATACCCATAAACGGTGGAAATTACGTTAATCGCTAATAAATTTGTTAGTCGAATTTTCGAGCCGTATTAAATGCCAAATATCAATTTTTGATATTTATGATAAATATTTTTCTTTCCTTTTTGTTTCGTTTCTCTTTCTTTTTTTTTTTTTTTTTTTTTTTTAGTATTTCACAATCCAAAGCCAAGGGGATAAGCCGAACGTATCGATTAAAGTGCTTTATAAGTAATCATGGAAATGCTTTTCCTTCGTTTTCTTTCGGTTCCCTTTTTCTTTTTTCCTTTTTTTCCTTTTATTTTTTTATTTTTTTATTTTTTTTTTTTGACTTTTTTCCTTTGTTTTTTTTATTTTACGGCAACGTGTTATCACGAAATATAGTTTCGGCCGGGTATGCTCAACCGGCCGCTGCGAAGCAACGATAAACAAATCCGCAAATATACGCGACGGTGCGCGAAGGGTATGCTATCTACTTCGGTTCCCCGACGAGCTCACCGATCGTAAAATATCGAGAGAGAGAGAGAGAGAAAGAGAGAGAAAGAAAGAAAGAGAGAGAGAGAGAGAGACTACCGTGCTACAAATACAATATAAACGTGCATAAATATCCGCTTAAAACTGAGCGAGTGGCTCGTTGAATCCACGTCGGCCACTTTCCACTTAAGCTCGAATTCATTTCGAACTTTTTTTGGACTATTACACACGCTCAAACACACACATTACACACACATGGATATGATTCAAAGACGATTCGAAAGATTCTAATGGAAGAAAAAATAAATTTCGATTGAAATAAACGAGATCTTGTGTTATCCGATTGATCGAGTTTTCTTATATATATATATATATATAAAAAGAAAAAGAAAGAAAGAAGGAAAGAACACAAGAAAGAAGAAGAAGAAGAAGAAGAAGAAAAACGAGATAAAAGGAAAAAACAAAAAGAAAAAAAAAGAAGGAAGAAGAGAAAAAAAAAACAAAAAAAGAAGCATTCATTTTATCAGCTTGCGAGCTTGTACGTGTGTAGTATTCGTATGCACGTAGATACGCAAGTACGTACGTATGGCAAGTAACTAAGTTTTATGTATGTATGAATGAATACGTGTGCGTACATGTTTATGACTGTGTGTTTATGCTTGTGTGTGTGTGTGTGTATATATATGTGAGAGAGAGAGAGAGAGAGAAAAAAAGAGAGAGAAAGATTAACGTGGAAAAGAACGTGCAAAGAAAGAGCTTACGACGAAAGAAAAGAGTTCGAGGAGAACGATAATGAAGATGAGACAGACACTGCGTGTAACACAGGGTAGATAATAGGGACCATCGAGAAAGGAAGAAAAAGAGAAAAAGAGAAAGAGGAAGAGAGAAAAAGAGAGACAAAGAGAGAAAGAGAGAGAGAGAGATAGTTAGATAGAGATAGAGTTACAGAATGAGAGAGAGAGAGAGAGAGTGTATGAGAAAAAGAGAGAGGACAAGAGAAAGAGAAAGAGAAAGAGAGGAAGAGGAAGGAAGAGGGTCGCCAAGGAGACGACGAGTTCGCTTCATGAATATTTCAACGTCCAGCATAGTCGGTAAATAGCGAGACTCGCGAAATATTATTCGCGTTGGAAGAGAAGCTCTCGCTTAAAGTCTCGCACGAAACTCTCTCTCTCTCTCTCTCTCTCTCTCTCTCTCTTACTCTTTCTCTCATACTCTTACCCTCTCTCATCTCTACCACCCACTCTACGTCCCGCTCCCGTGTCTTGCCGCACCTGCCCTCGAGTCCCATCGGATCCCCTTCTCATTGGTAACGACGAGCCCACGTGAAAAGCGATCGGGCCCGATCCGATCCCTCGTTCGGCTGGCACAGGACGTTGCTACCAACGGAATACTAATTTACTCGTTACGACCAAACCGAATCCGGCGGAAGCGTGTTTTATTGCTTTTACTCGCGAACACAGCAATATTTCCTCGCGTGTCGATCGATCGATCGATCGATCGATCTCGATACCGATACAACACCCTCTCATCCGTTTGCCTCAACCCCCTCAGCACAATAACCTCCACCATTGTACTTTCTTCATTCTCCTCTATATCTCGTCATGACCCTCTCGTTTTTTTTTCTCTCTCTTTGTTTTCTTCCTCTTCTTCTTCCTCTTCTTCTTCTTCTTCTTCTTCTTCCTCCTTTTTTCTTTTTCTTTACTTTATATTTATTTTTCTCTCTTTTTCTTTTTCTTTTTTTTTTTTTTGTTTTTCTTTTTTTTTTGATATATACATTTTCCTTCCCTTCCTTCTTTTATCTAATCGATATTTATGTATGTGCGTGAGTGTGTACCCGTATGTGTACGTACGTATGGGGTTGTGACTGTAAACTAATCAGCTATTTTCTATGAAATAAGAAGAAAGGAATTGAATGAATTCATTAAATCGTTATATGTAATATCATATTTCCATATTTCTATAAAATAGACATTTTATAATTTTTCCAATTGATTCCCGTATCATTCAGATTGTTTAGATTCCTGTTGCATCGAATTTCATTATATATGCATTGGGCCTGTCCCCAAAGTAATCATATATTTTCGATGAATTCAGATAGAGAATCGAAGTATATTACGTTAGATTGATACAATATCGTATCGAAACAGTTTCAATATAATACATATTTATAATTTTTCAATAAATACCTTTATCGATTGGATTCTCTTATTGCTTTGGGATTTCATTAAAAGTTTGAAATCTGTAACAAAATAATTAGAAATATTATCGATCCTCGTTAATCGTATTAACGTAGTTTTTATAAGAATAATAAAAATTGAATATGAAAAATTTTTCTTAGTTATATTTTCCATTGACATTTATTAATTACTATTGAAGATATTTTCTTTCTGAGAAAGATATATTACAACGTACGTCATAATATTATAAATGTTTTTTCATTTATTATAACTCTCTCTCTCTCTCTCTCTCTCTCTCTTTCTCTCTCTCTTATTTTACAAAATAAATCCATACTTTAGAGATATCCAGTGTATAAACGTACGTACGTAGATATCTATCTCTATGTATTTACGTATGTATGTGTGTGCGTATGTATGTATGTATGTATGTACGTATGTAAATATATATATATATATATATATATATATATATATATATATATTTACATCGCCAAGTTTAATTCCTGGTTGGAGAAAATCGGTAAAAAATTGCGAAGAACGAGAAATAAATGTACCACCCCAGGAGATTCGATTGAATAGCATTGCAGTTTTGGTTTGAGACCAGAGAGAGATAGAGATAGAAAAAGAAAAATAGAAAGAAAGAAAGAGAGAAAGAGAGAGAGAGAGAGAGAGAGAGATAGAACGATATTCATTCTTTTTCTTTTACTTACTTATCGTTAAAATGATGATCGATCATCGAAATCCAAATCGTATGTTATAATTAACGTTGGAAAAGTGCAATGTAGATATATATATATATATAAATATATATATATATATTATATAGTTAGAAAAGGAGGAAGAGTCTCAGCGGGAAACTCGTCGAATAGTTGGATATATATTCTCAGAGAGATCCGACATAATTCCTTCGAGACCAGGTCGGACGGGTTTGAGAGCGATAAATTTCAAGCTAGTAGTCGGATCATGGAAGGTACGGGGTAGCGAGCTAGCTAGCTAGAGAGAAAGAGAGAGAGAGAGAGAGAGAGACGACGACAACGATGATGAGGTGGAGGAGTATGAGAAGGAGAAGGAAGAAAAGGGGATTGGGATAGGAGAGGTGAAGTCTCGGCGTAACGCGAAGATTTCATCGCGTTGAGATTCGAAAAGGCCGTAGACCTTTGGTGTGTCCTTGTATAAGTGTGTTGTCCATGTCTCTGTGTTTCTACATCTGTGTCCTGTGCCTGTATATGTGTGTCCTATGCGTTCATATTTCCAAGTGTTGAAGACGGAAAACGTCAATAATGACGTTGAGGTAGGTCGTCGCGAAATCGCACGTCGTCGTCTAGTAACGAGAAGAGAGAGAGAGAGAGAAAAAGAGATGATTTGATAGAGCAAGAGAGAAAGAGAGAATGTACATGTCTGTGTGTGTATGTGTGTGTAGATGTGTATGAGGGAGAGAGAGAGAGAGAGAGAGAGAATGTGCCACCTGTTACGTCCCTCCTTCGGACTCTTCCTCTTCAATGGTCGTGTGACCTGAACGAACATAAAGTCAAAACTTTGACTTCCTTCGAGGAATCAATGAAAGGAATCAAGCAAAAAATGATTATATGATTTATACTTATTATTTCTTTTTCTTTTTCTTTTTTTGTTTGTTCCCTTTTTATCCTCTTCTCTTGTTCTTTTTTTTTTTCTTTTTTTTTTTTTTTTTCTTTCCACCTTTCTTTTCCCTAATCAAATAACACGTGATAGATGTTTACAAATCCATCCAAGATATTCATTGAGCAATTGAGATTCATTTTCTTTCTTTTTCTTTTTCTTTTTCTTTTTTTACATGTTTTTTCTTTTTTTTGAGGTGAGAGGTGGAGGACGGAGGAGACGCGGGATGCGATTTTTTCCTTTGGTATTTTTTCTCTTTGTTTTTTTACCTTTATTTTATTTTTTCTTTTTTCTTTTTTCTTTTTTTTCAATTCAGCAGACACCGCTATAACCATTGAGTTATTTCATTCCCGATTGAATATGATAGCGAGAAAATTTTATGGTGTAATAAGGATCAGAATTGGAATGGCATGGAGTATGATTTGGGATAAATGTTACACGTTTTGCTAGTAGGGATTTTTCCCAGTCTTGCCTTCCTCTGCCTCTCCTATTTCCCCCGCCATGTCTCTCGTATTTTAAAATCAGAAATACAAAGTGTCGAACGTTAAAATGTTTATCGGATGCATGCACACATACACCCACACACATATTTTATATATATATATATAAAGAGTTAAAATTATACTTTTTAACGTTTGTATTAATAATTTGAGAACGTTAATTGTATAAGATCTCATAATTAAAATAAATATCTCATCGAAAGACAAAAAGTCTATGGAAATAACGTCGTTAGAATTAGACGAATTCAGAAAAACGAGAGAAAAGTACGGAACGTATATCAGCAATCTGTTGTTTCTCTTTTATTTTCTTCCACCAATTTTCTTCTTCATCTTTTTCTTTATTATATTCTTCTCCTTTATTATCATCATCATCATCATCATCATCATTTTCTTCTTCTTCTTCTTCTTCTTACGTCGTTTACGTTTACGTAAGGTAACCTTCATGAGTATCGATCGATCATCGTAATCGTCAAGTTGTCCTCGTCGAGATGCATGAGATATATCAAGGGACATTATTTACACGAGGGATCGGCCGGGTGGGAATTGTGAGGAAAAGGGTGGAAGGGCGAATTTGGAGTGATGATGGTGGGTGGTACGGTTGGTAGGATAGGAAAGTGAGAGGGACAACAAAACGGCATGAGGAAAATGAGACGAACGAGCCGTGAAATTGTAGAGATAAGATACGAGTCGAAGAAACGAGAGTTAAAAGCTTCGAGTTATGTACTTACTTATTTACTTAAAGCATGAGACGAAAAATAATGGAAATAAAGAAAAAAAGAAAGAAAGAAAGAAAGAAAGAAAGAAAGAAAGAAAGAAAGAAAGAAAGATAAGGAAGATAGAAAAGAAAGGACGTACGAATAAATGAACAGAGTAAAGAGGTGTCAGGTGATATACGATTTTTTCAGTAATCTCTATAATATTTTTCCTATTCATTCCTTTCTTAGGCAAAATAGATATAAGCCGAAGAAGGTTCAAGCGATAGGTGTGTAGCTATTGTTTATTAAATTAAATAATAAAATATATTTACAATAACCATGAAACGATCGTTCATTTTATTTGTTTGAATCCAAAGAAAAAAAAAGAGAGAAAACAACAAAAAAAAAAAAAAAAAAACAAAGGAAGAAAAACTTTACACGCACACGTAAGTAAAAGTTAATTATTATATTTAAACGTGCCTCCTGTACGATATCATATTTATTATTGTAAGCGTATTATAAGTAAAAAAAAAAAAAAAAAAAAAAAAAAAAAGTTTTTCTCCTACGTGAAAGTATTACTAAGTGAAGACGATCCTTCGAAATGGACAGAAAAACAAAAAAAAAAGGAAAGAAAAAGAAGAAAAAAGAGAAAAGAAAAAAAAGACACGAGAAAAGGTAGGTATTTCATAATTATTTTTAAAATTATTTCAACGATGCGTGAATTTTTTCTTTGTTATTTTCTTTTTTTTCTTTCTTTTTCTTTTTTTTTTTTTTTGTTTTTTTTTTTTTTTCTTTTTTCTTTTGATATCATTTCGAATTAGATCACGCGATCGATCTAATAAAACGACAGTGTAAGCCAACAGTAAGAAATTCCTTTCCATTGTATGCATTTGAAAAATATTTTTTTTTTTTTTCAGAAAATAACTTCAATTCTTTTCAATCGTTAGAATTTCGAACTATAACGTTTCTTTTATACAAACAAACGGGAAAACACATACACGCCCATAGTATACATAGATACGTACACGTGCCTAGAGCAATATAGGAATACGAAATCGACTCCGATAGAAACGATCGATATGTTTCGCTATTACTGCTGATAGGAGGAACCATAAAAGCTCGTCAGTGAAATATCTGCATAGGGGCTTCGCGTTTTAGTGCATCGTACACACTTGTAAAAAAAATGTTTTCGGGAGCTTTTATGCGAATGTCAACGCGGATTTTTTTTCCCCATTTTTTTTTGTTTTGTTTTTTTTTGTTTTGTTTTGTTTTGTTTTTTTGTTCTTCGTTTTTTTTTTTTTTTTTTTTTTTATTATTTTATTTTTTATCGCTAATCATAGCAAGCGTTTTGTATTTTTTGTTTTCTTTTTTCCCTTTTTTTTTTCTTTTTTTTTTTTTTTTTTTTTATTTTTCCACGGTCGATGGAACTTTTTTTTCGTCTTCTCTCTTTCCTTCTATTTTTTTTTTCAATTCATTCTCGATAACATAAACAACGATAGCCAAAAAAAATTATCGGTATCTAACGATTAATAAAAATGTTTACAACGATTCGATTGCCACTCTCTCTCTCCCTCTCTCTCTCTCTCTCACACACACACGCACACACGTACGCGTGCGCGCGTATTCGTTTTTGTTGTGAAATTAATACGAGTATTACAATGGTAAAATAAAATAAAATAAAATAGAGAGAGAGAGAGAGAGAGAGAGAGAGAGAATTTCAACCTATTTCTCTAGATTTTTCTGCCACTTTGACGAGAGAACAACGAAATATACGTAGCTTACTAATGCATTTTCCGTGTTAGCCTGACGGATCGTTATCCACGTTTCACTCGATCGCCATGACGAATAACAACGCAATAGTATTTTCCGTTCGTTTCTTAATATGTCAGGATTGAAAATCCTTGGATGTTGGAGACACGTCACGATGAAGGATTTCTTTTTTAGTGACATATACTGGGTATACAAAATTTACGAATAAGAAAAAAAAAGTGAAGTTCTATATATATATATATATATATTTTTTTTTTTCCTTTTTTTTTCTTTTTAGAGAGAGAGAGAGAGAGAGTCAATAAATTTCTCAAAAAAATAAAATATATATACATATAATAATAAAATATTCACGTAAAGAAACTTACTTATATATATATATATAATATATATAATATATATATCGAAAAGTTATGGCAACGTTCGAGCTCAGGTCGGTCGTATATTAAATTAATCACGTAACTCAACGTGAAAGAAGTTTTGTTATTATTGCATTTTTCATCCTCAGATTCTCTCTTTCGGTTTTTCTTTTTATCCATCAAAAACATTTTGCTTCTTATAGAAAGAAAACGAACATTTATCTCTCGGCAGAGTTCGTGATAGAAGAAGTTTGAAAATCCGCAGGTCATCCGGCAGCACGAAAACGTCAGAAAAAAGGAAAAAGAGAGAGAGAGAGAGAGAGAGAAGAAAAAAAAGAAAAGAAAGGAAAAAAGAAAAATGGAGGAAAGAGGAAGAAGAAGAAGAAGAAGAGGAGGAAGAGGAGAAGGTGGAGAAGGAGGAGGAAGATGAAGAAGAAAGGAAAAAAAGAAAAAAGGGAAGAAAATCATGAACGGCGGCTCTCTCTCTCTCTCTCTCTCTTTTCTTGATTTCTCCTGAAGGATATCACGAAGTCTCGTAAAAAGGGGGATCAGTAAAGGTTACGAGATGGAAAGAATTCACGATGGCTAATAAACTATGAAATGTGATAACTTTCTTCGATCATGGCAATATTTAAAAATTGTAACTCGAAATTTTATCCATCAATATTTCGATATTTAAACTCGTCCCGATATATTACAATTTTTATTGAGAACAAAATTCTACAATCTTTGACTTTTATCGTCAATCTTGTATAATAAAATCTTCTGCTAGACAATATAAATAAATAGAAATTTTATTCGTTCCTATATCACGATTGTATCGAACAATTTGTCCATGAGTATTTTCAATAAAATTTTACTTTCTATTAAACATTTTATAATTATATCGTACATTATATTTTAGGATTATATTTTTAACATCAAATTGCAATATAAATCTTGTCTTTTAATGCATCGAATTTTTTTATTTTATCAACAAATTCATAGTATTTAAGTCTGAATCACAATATCTTTCCTTTATATATATATATATATATATATATATATACATATATATTACATTTTGACATTTCACTTTGAATTATATGAAAATTAATTCCTTTTTTTTTCCTTCTTTCTTTCTTTCTTTCCCATTATACACATCAACGAACGACAAAGGTAAGTATCCATATATTTATTCCCTATAAGATAATACTTTCATAGAATCATTCTTATTAAAAAAGAAAAAAAAATGAAATAAAATAAAATAAAATAAAATAAAATAAAAAAAAAAAATAGAAAAAAAAAATTGAGAAAGGAAGAAAAAAGAAAAAGTAAAGGAAGAAGAAGAAGAAAACGAAAGACAAAAGAAGAAGAAGAAAAAGTAAAAAAAAAAAACAAAAAAAAAAAACAAAACCTGATTTTTAATATCCCAAATGACATATTTAGAGACCATTCACAATAAATTCATAATATATACGAGGGTAATATATCCAAAGATAAATATTGCCGCATTGGTAACTCGGTAGGAGACACGTGATACATAATGTGGCGATCGTAGGTTAAATAGCCGCAATTCAGGAAATTCATAATTCACACACCATCGCACCATGCAACCCGCGACCGGAACAGATAGGAGAGCGTTCGTCATCGTTCGTTTAAACCGATCAGCCGTTACCCGTACGCGACACCGATGATTAATCGTGCAAACGCGCCAGGGCAAGTCATTTGCATCTCTCAAAATTCTGGGTTTCTAGCCCGCTTCATCCCTCAGGAACACTGTCTGTGTGTTCCTTCGTAGTCCATTATTTTAAAAATCATCTTTCTAAATTATACTCCTGGAACGAGCTTGAACCCCGACTAGAATACTAGAGATAGAGAAAGAGACAGAAAAAGGGAGAAAGAAAGAGAGAGAGAGAGAGAGAGAGAGAGAGAGGAAAATAAATAGAGAATGAGAATGAGAGAGAGAGAGAGAGAGAGAGGAAAATAAATAGAGAATGAGAATGAGAGAGAGAGAGAGAGAGAGAGAAAAAAACGTATAAAGATAAATCTTTTCGTATTAATGGAAGGCCTGTCGCGTGTGTGTCTACTTCCTTGCAGTAAATATACCATGAATACGAGAAAAGTTGCGATATTTTATTCGATTCACATATTTCATTCGATGTCTCTCTTTCTCTATCTCTCTTTCTCTCTATTTCTATCTTTATCTCTATCCTCTATCACTATCTCTATTTTATTTATTCATTTCTTATTATTTTTTCTTCCTCTTCCTTTTCTTCCTTTTTCTTCTTTTTAATCATCATTCTACAGACATCAATGTCATCAACTTTCCTTTCGAATTTTTTTTTTCTCCTTCGTTCTATTCACATAGAAATTCTATGTCTTGTAGTTGAAATGGATCAAGTGAAATTAATTAATATTAGAAAGATAAGGAGAAGAGAAAAACTAGAAAAGTAAGAAATAAATAAGAGGAAGGAAAAAGGATGCAAAAAGAGATAAATGAAGTTAAGAATTTGAAAAATTTGACGAAAGGAAGAAGGAAGAGAGGGAGGAAAAAAAAAAGGAAGGAAGAAGAGAGAGCGTGAGTTAGAGAACGTAAAAGAGAGAGAGAGAGAGAAAAGAGTTCGTTTTTAAAATTCATAGAAAAAGGGAAGTTGTTGGAAAGAGACATTGAACATAGGAATTCTACAAAGGGTTTCTCTCTGACCATAGGAATAAAACGTACTCTTTGTTCTCTTTCGTATTTTCTCCCTATTGTTCATCGAAGAGGAACGGGTATATAAAAGGGTTACAAGTCGTAAGTACACGTTGAACCTTCATCTTTGCGACAAAAAGCTAAAGGGTTGTACGTTGATTTTCGATGGGGAAAAAAAGAGAAATAGAAAAATAGAGAGAGAGAGAGAGAGAGAGAGAGAGAGAGAGCGAGATAGGAACTCACTGGCGTAAAACGCTTTGTCGTGAGAAATAATCGAACAAGGGCGATTCCGCTTTTTATCGATCGATCGAAACGCGCTCGCGACAATAGGTTGAGTTCGCTTTTACATAGGACTAGTAGGAACTCTCACGCGACGACTACGTTCAAGTAACCAACAATATATATATATATATATGTCTGTCTGTGTGTGTATATATATATATATATATAGATATATGTACACGCATACTAAACCAAACTCGTTTCTAACACAATTCGTAGTGGTATGCGTCTCTGTCAGAGAATGTCTCCGCCATTTCCATGCGCCACTTCAATTTCGTTCGTTTCGTGGGTGCCCGTATACCTCAGCTTGCTTAAATTTCAAGACACCCTAGGCCGGAGGGGTGTCTTTTTCTATTCCTTAGCTTCCTTCCGAAGGTTCTGCCGAAGCGACACCCGATACATACCGTAATGTTACCAAGGCCGACGTACGTGCTTCGTCTTCGAAGACATTTTGAGATATGAGAAAGAGAGAAAGAGAGAGAGAGAGAGAAAAAAAAAGAGAAAGAGACAGAATGTTTACGTGACGAAGAAAGAGAAAAATGTCCTCGTTTTACATAAATTGACATTTTCCATTGACAAATTTTTAACTTTTTCGTTCAACACATACTTTCTCTCTCTCTCTCTCTCTCTCTCTCTCTCTCTGTCTGTCTTTATCTTTCTTTTTTTCTTCTCTCCTTCTTCATAGTTCATTCTTTATTCCTATTTATATTTCCAGTTAGAAAAATAATATATCAAAGACTATCGTCATGTTCGATATAACGTTTACTTGATGCACGTGCTTTACCATTTCTAAGAAACATATATTAAATGTCTTATCGTATAACGTTAGAATTCATATGGCCATCAGGTACGTCGACATATAATATGTGTTTCTATCTGTACGTCTAATGTATATAAACGAAAATACGACAAGGCATAACTCTTAATATTCCATATGATAATTTTAATATATCATATATTTATCATTGAAAATCGTTCCATCGTTTATATTCATTATTTCTTTTTTCTTTTTTTTTTTCTTTTTTCTTTTCATATTAATCGTAAGATTTTCAAAACAAATATTAATATTATATTTACAGACAATTATATTTAACTATTTCTCTGAGATTGGGAAACAAAAGAAAACCCCTCAGAAAATAAAAAGGAAAATAATAATTCCAATGTAAATTTCAATTGGGATCAAATCGATCATTAATTTTTCCAAAAGGAAAATAATTCAATTGGAATAATTTGACATAATGACGATACGTATATACCGATTCAAAGTAATGATTATTAACGAATCTAGAAGCTTAAATAATACATCTATTCGATTTATCCGTATCACAATGAACAAAAGACATACATAAATCATGATACTTTAGTAAACGACGTTTTCTTTATAATAACTATTTATGGCTTTATTAAATATGAAACAATATTTGTATCCGGTTTTTTTTTTCATCCCCATACACGTAGACCGAATAACAAAGAAACAGGAAGTCCTGTTATGAGTTACGAAGAAAAAAAAACACTTTCTCTCTCTCTCTCTCTCTCTCTCTCTCTTTATATATATATATATATATATATATATATATATATATATATATTGTTATATACGGTGGTTGGAGAAAAACAATTACAAGAAGACGATGAAAAGAAACAAAAAGGAGGATGAGGAAAACAAGGAGGTGAAACAGAGAAGAAGAAGAAGAAGGAGAAGGAGAAGGAGGAGGAGGAGGAGGAGGAGGAAGGGGGTGGAGGAAGAGGAGGTGGTCTGGTAATTTTCCGGACAGACAAGAAAGCTCGCGCAAGGGACGCATTAGCCGAGACTGAGCAGCCCTTCCGTGTATTCCTCACCCTACTCTATACCAGTTATAGCAACCCCTTTAAGCGTCACCCTTATTCTTCGGTTGGCCCTGCGTGTCTCGACATAACGGCCCGTAAAACATAATAGCTAACGAAAATACGGGACCATAATTCGCTCCCTTTACCCCGCCATTCTCCTTCAACGTTTGCTACTACTACAAACCCTACCCTCAACCAACCCCCACCATCCCGACATCATCCACCCACCTCATCCTCACCGGCCACCTTCTTCTTCATCGTACTCAACCTATCCTATATTCGAGGTTAAATATCGTGGTTTGAGTACACGTCAAAGGAATCGGACGTAGATCTATCTCGTATGGAAAAAGAAGAAAAAGATAATAATAATAATAATAAAAAAAAAAGGATAAAAAGGAAAATAAAAAGAGAGAGAAAGAGGGATGAAAACAAACGCAACCCTTAAAAACGCACGCTAATTTATCCTTCTTATTCTTATTTTTATATTTCTTTCTTTTCTTCATTATTTCATTACATTTTTTATCTTTCTTAAATTTCAAAGGTCACGTCACGTATCAGTTTCCGGCATCTATTATATATTTTATATATATATATATATATATATATATATATATATATTTATCGTTTTACCAATGGCGTTAAGCGGTCGTCGTAAGTTTCAAGTTCACGGTTATAAGTTACCATCTGGTTTCGTGTCGTGCCAACGACCGGAAAAAGAGAGTAGAACGTGAGAGGAATCGGAGACTTGTTTTCGATACTTTGATCATTTTCGTGCAGTTATAAGGAAGGTAGTAGTAATAGTAATATTATTATTAATAGTACTAGTAATAGTAACAGTAATAGCAGTAGTAGTAGTAATAGTAGTAATAGTAATAATAATAGTAGTAGTAGTAGAAGTAGTAGTAGTATTGTAGTAGTAGTCTTATCGTAACTTTTTATTCTCCAATTGTCAGTATTATTACATATATATAGATATATAAAAACATATATTATATACATCTATATATATATATATATATATATATATATATATATATATATATATATACGTATGACTATGTATTTATAGATATACACGGTATAGATATCATATATACACATATATATATGTACATATATAAATAATAGTTTTCTTTCCGCACATTTACGATAGTATCTAGGTCGTGACTAGTAGAATATAGTTGAACTTCGTTTCCCCAAGTTGATTACGATCTTTTATTCATTTTTCTCGTTATCGTTTCAACAAGAACTACTGATGGCGTTCCTAGAAAAGCACTAGGTATGGTACGTGCCTACGTGAGGGAGCCGATCATGTGGAACGACGAGAGAGGATAAAGTGTAGAGTTTACAGTAGAAACCAGCGTTCGACTATACCCCGTGATGTTATTACAAAAGTACACACGATATATATATATATATATATGAACCGAGTACACAATACTTATTATATGCAATTTTTGATGGGATATACGCGTGGTTTAAAAATCCGTTTGCGTTTTCAAATGCAAATTAGGAAGCATTAGAAACTTTTTATCTATGTCCTTTCCTTCTTCTTTTTCTTCTTCTTCTTCTTCTTTTTCTTTTTCTTTAATTAATTTTTATCTTTCACTGAAACTCATCTTTTCTTTCGAACTTTCCTTTCATTATGTTATTTTTTAAATATTAATATATCACAGAGGTATACGTACGGACATAGAAAAAAAAAAAAAAAGAAAAAAAAATTGATAGAACTCGCGATATTCTTTACACACACACATACACACACACATTATATATATATATATATATATATATATATATATATATATATATATATCTTTTTGA
>NC_140830.1:2305000-2332500 GCF_050613455.1 Vespa mandarinia
TTTGAGTACATCGAACGAAACTAATCATAATGAAAATAATTCGGTCGAATGTATTTTTGCCCTTCTTCTTTTTTTTTTTTTATCATTATCATCGATCACTTCAAAGTCGAATAATTCGATTCACGATAATAGAATTAGGCAATATAACTTTTAGTATCACCAGTGAACGAACAATTTCTTCTAACTAAATCAAGGTTTCCTTCTATGGATCATTCGAAACTTGGAATATAACTCGATTCTAGAATGATAGGAAAATTTTCTTGTTAAAAGATCCTGCGAAAAGTTCTTAAACTTCCTCTTGGCAAACAACAATCATACGAAACGAAAAATAACCTGAGAGTTGTTTTATATAGATAAAAAAAAAAAAAAAAAAAAAAAAAAAAATAAAAAAAAAAAAATAAAGAAAGAAGGAAAAAAAAAAGAAAAGGATAAAGTAAAAAAAAGAAACTTACGATAACATAAGAAAAATTTTAATTTACATTGAAGTATTAAAACCTGAAAAAAAAAACAAAAAAGTGAATTCTTTTCTATTGGATCATATTAAAAATCAAATAATTCGATTATATCGATTATAAGAAAATCTCATTGTAAGATAGTAAAAAGACTTTTGGCTCTCACAGAATCAACAAACAATCAACCAAACGAGAAATTCTCATTGAAGATTCATTCAATTGTCTCTCTCTCTTTCTCTCTCTCTATCCATCTATCTATCTATCTATCTATCTTTATCTTTCTATCCGTTGAAATCACACGAGTATCAGCAAGCTGTATTCGTCGTTAGCGTGGAGACATCGCCGAGCGTTGAATAATTTGTCGCGTCGTAGTCAGCGTAAAGTGCCTTTTGCTTCCTGGTACGCGATCGATCGATCGTCGAAAGCTTATACGAGAGGGGCGAAAGGGGGAAAGGAGAGAAAATAGTCCTCCGTGGCAAGCGCATGAGAGAACACGATTGTAACATTTCTTCTTTTTACCAACTCCAAACAAAAATAAAACTAGAATAACTACACTATTAGATAATTCGTTCCCGAACAAGATATATATATACGTATATATGTATACACACACGCACATATATATATATATGTATACTAGAAAATAAATAATTATATAACTATCGTCTATTAATGTATCTATGTAAACGGCGAATCGAAAGTTATCCAATAATTAATTAAAAACCATTTACTTGTTCTCTTTTTTTTTCTTTTTTTTTTTTTTTTTTTTTTTACTTTTCGACTGACAGGAAAAGAGAGAGAGAGAGAAAGAGAGAGAAAGAGAGAGAGAGTTAATTTTATAAGTTGAACTTTTAACCGCTTATGAAAGTTGTAATAGATTTTACAATCTGACAAAAAGAATGGTCCGAAAGAGAAAAGAAGAATTGCTTTCAAAGAATTGCTTTTCTTTTGGTCCCTAATAGTAGATTTTCTGTGTCATAAAAAAGGAAATTGTTAAATTGCACGCGTGACCATCCCAAGGTGCTCGTTTAGGGGGTTGAAAAAAGGAAGAAAAAGAAAAAAGAAAAGAAAAGGAAAAAAAAAGATCGAAAAAAGAAAAGGACAAAAAGAAACAAATGAAAAGAGAAAAAGAAACGAAAGAATAAAATCAAATGAAGAAGAAATTCGAAGGAACAACAACAAGAAGGAAAACGGTTTAAAAATCCAAGCTCACCTAAGGAGCAGTCATTTCCTTGAAGGAGTGAAGGTGGAAAGGAGAGGGGGCACTGAGGAGTGAGTTATAGGGGAGGGGGGCCGACGGGAGTTAGGGGAAAAGATTTGATGGTAGAGTTTTAAGTGAACGAAGTGAACATGGCCAGGCGACTTTAAAAAGAGGCAAAAGTACTTACTTGAAAGACGTAAAACGAAAGGTAGATGAAGTGAGAGAAAAAAAGGAAAGAAAAGTCGAGTGAGAGAGAAAGAGAGAGAGAGAGAGAGAGAGAGAGAGAGAGAAAAAAAAAAGGAAAAATTTTTCATGAGGCTTTTCAGTAACCGGAAGGATGGAATACGTATACTTTAGTGAAATTGAACGAAAAGGAGTAAAGGGAATAAGGCTGGTTAAAGGTACATATATATATATATATATATATATATATATATATATATATATATATATATAAAGGAATAGAGAATATGTGATGGATGTAACGAACGCAACGTAATATCGTATTTGCTCTTAAGAATGTGGCATTTAAAACAGTGATTGTAAGTTTCTGACCATGGAATGCTTTTACTAGTATCAACTATCTCTCTCTCTCTCTCTCTCTCTCTCTCTCTCTCTCTCTATTTCAACCATGAACGAAGAGGTTTACTTCTCGGTTAGAGAATCACCAGAATTCAAACATTTTTGATATATGTACTATCTGTTCTTTCTCTTTTTTGCTATTTGTATCCCATATATATTTTATATTTATATATGTATATGTGTGTGTGTGTGTGTGTGTGTATATATATGTATATCTATCTGTGTATGCTGTGTGCGATTCGTCGAAGCTATGTTACCAAGCTACAAACTACAAGCTCGTTTGTCCTGTAAACAAAAGAAACGTAATATCATGTGGAACGTTATATATATATATACATATATATATATATATATATATATATATATATATATATAGATCGTACAAGTACATATGTAAAATTCAAAAGCCGAATAACGCGAATCTTCTCAATGTTCTGTTCAAATATTCAACATTTTCGACGTAAGTTCGATCGAGAATACAATTGCGATTGAAATAAACGAATTCAATTTGGTTCATCTAACTCGAAGAGGAAAGTGAATTTAATCGGTAATTCAGTCCTAATACAGAGAGTTGTTTAGTAGTTTACCCAGTTGTTCGCAAATGGAACTATATCTAGTTATACATAGTATAATATATATATATATATATATATATATATGTGTGTGTATGTGTACGTGTGCGTAGATATATACATACATGTTTATATGCCTGATTTTCAATGCGTATTATCCGGCATAATATCTATATATTTTGGAAAATATATTCACGTGAATATGGAGAAACAACGTGAGCACTTGCGTAACTATGTCCTATCGTTACTAAACTTCTCGTCGTATTGTTTATCGATATATCGCAAAAAAGGATATTTCAATTATAAACAGAGATAAAAAGGTTACAACATATTAACGAGTTTAAGGATAAACGTTAAAACGTGTAAATAATTCCAAAAATCGATACAATTCTGCAATACGATATATTAAATACAAATAAACAAAACGTAATGACATATAAGATAGGAATAAAAGATTTTTCTTTTTTTCTTTTTTTTTTCTTTTTTTTCTTTTTCCAAGCTAACAATTAATAATCAATTTTTATTTACCTTTTATCGAGCGATGTTTTTTTTTTTTTTTTTTTTTTTTTGAAACGAATTCGTCATCGTTGTCGTTGTTGTCATTGTCGTAATCTGTCGTTGTTTCTTCTCTCTATCGTGTTTCTATTAATTTTCTTTTCTTATCTTATCACAAATTTGTAAAAAATAATTTGAAGAATGAAAAACTTTTGGTCCATCCATAGAAACATTTCTATGTCGTCTTAACCATGTAGTACGAATGGCCATGAGGTGACGTTCCTTTCGTAGAATATCTTGTACCTGTATAATATCAGAGACATTGATTTAATACCCGATGGAAGTTGGAAGGTGCCTTGGATATGTAACCCAGGTGGAAGCATCGTAAAGACGATACCATAAACTGTAACGTCAGGAATGAACGAATGGCCATGAGATAGGTGAAACCTGAAGGGACAGGAAGGAAGGAAGGAAGGAAGGAAGGAAGGAAGGAACCAAAATCTGATCGTAAAATCTCCGCTACTTCAAAACGTGTAGATTTAAATACGAGAATATATTTTATAAAAATATATATATATATATATGTATTAAATAAATAAATAATAATTATCAAACAAACAATCGAAATGAGTCTCCTTCGTTTACATTAAAATAGATTCGCAGACATCATAACATAGTAGATATATAAAAAAATAAATAAATATTTAATATATATGTATTTAATGTACATACATATATATATATATATATATATATATATATATATATATATATATATACGATTACTTATACGATGTTCCACATTCGATATATCCATATTTACAATATACATAATTACGATGTATTATTATAAAGTATAATATTAAATACATGAGATAATTTAATAGTCATCTTAGTTATATTAATATATATATATATATATATATATATATATATAAAAATCGAGAAATATAATGGATCATTTATTGGAATGTTTTACTTTTTTTCCTTTTACCTTTCTCAATTCTCTTGTAATTTTCTTCTACGATCTCTAAATGAGAATGAAATTAAAATGATTGATCTGACGAAAAAAAAAAGAAAAAAAAAAAAAAAAAGTAATCGAAAAAGTATAATTAGTGAACGTTAATTCTTACGATTGGATAATTACTACGTGACACGATATCGTTGAGATTATAAGTCGTTAAAAAACTTATTATAATAATTTAATATTAACGATACTAACGATGATTTAAGACGGGAGGACGATGGCACGTAGAGATGTTACCTTTTCGAAGTCACATTGAATACTGTCGAAGGGAAAGCTTGTCGAAGCACGTTCGTCTCGTTATCACTCTAATGTAAACAAAAGAAGGTCGACGTTAAGTACCAAACAATTGCGTCGTCACGAGTCTCCCCGATGAATCATACTGTTAGGAATTACTAAACAATAAATGTATGTGTGTGTGTGTGTGTGTGTGTGTGTATGTGTATAGAAAATTGTTGACCTTCATATTACCCAAAACATTATAATATTGTTCGATAAATGAAACATTTAATTTATCATAATATTTTTCCATATATATATATATATATATATATATATGTTTTAACAAAAATATTTCATTATTTATGAATTTATACGTTTGTATTATTGTATAATATTTATATTATTATTTAAATTGAAATTTATAAAACGAGTTCAAATAATTTTTTTAATAAAATAAATAGTTATAATTTATATATATATATATAATAATTTTTAATTTACAATATGGTTATGATTTATATTAATAGAATATAAAATTAATTCAATAAAAATAGCAGACATATAACAATAATTATATAATTATATATATATATATATATATATATATATATATAATTTTATTCAAATTAAGAGCTAAATTATACCGATATAATTATCTAATTTCGATTTAACACGTAATATATATACATATATATATATATTTATATATATATATATATATATATATATATATATATGTATGTATAATTTCTCAATGAATAAAACGTTCCCTTCATAAAAAGAAGATTGCGAGGCACGTCACGCAGATAACATATTCCAAGTATCGATCACATAAAATAGTACACGCTGGAAGCCCGACGAAATTCTTAGAAAGTACCGCCTAGCTAAACGTCGGCCTACTTTTCGTTGCACGAAGTGTATCATTGACTCGAATCATTCTTTTTATAGACTTTGCGGATATTTAATTGTTAAATTAAAACAAAATAAAAAATACATGTTGTTCTATATATAATATATATACATACACACACACACACACACAAAGACAAACATATACATACACGGATATATACGTATATCTGTTTATCAAATAATTTTACACGTTTTTTTGTGGTTAACTCGGTTTTCTTACTACTAACTATATCCTATCGAATCGTACGGAAAAGTCGATAGGAGGAACATCGAAACGTACCAAGTAACTTTACTTTGTACATCAGAATCGATCGATACAAAGTAGATTACGTACTATTTCCTAGTAATAAACGTAACTCAGTTATCGGATGTTTTCTCGCACGTTGCTTCGCGCAAACAAGGCAAAAACGAAAAAAGAAGAAAAAAAAAGAAAGAGAGAAAGAAAGAAAGAAAGAGAGAGAGAGAGAGAAAGAGAGAGAGAGAGAGAAAAAAAATACACTCCCCAATAGAGAGCATTTTCTAAACTAATTTACTTAACTAAAGGATGTAGAAAAATAAATAAATAAAAAAAAAAAAAAAAAAGATAAAAATAAAAAAAAAATCAATAAAAAACGCGTACGAGAGTAGACTAGTATTACCGAAACGCTGAAATTCGAATCCGTTTGACGTTATCGATCGAAAATATTTATTCTCTTTTTTTTTTTTTCTTTTTTTTTTTTTTTTAAATCTGAGTAGTATACATACGTTCATCGTGACAAGGCTATTCGTTTCTTCTCGTATTCGTATATACGTATGTATGTGTGCGTACACGTGCGTGCGTACACGTGCGTGTATGTTAATGCGTGTGTCTGTGTATATGCGTATATGATAGAAGGGTTTTTGAAAAAATATTGCATTTTTCATTCCATCACCCGTCAGGAATTTCATTCTGCGGTCAACCAGTAGAACGATTTGTATACAACAACTCGACACGTACAATACAGTGATAAAGGTAACTGACATTATATTGCATCTAACAAATGGAAGAAGAAATATCGTGGTTATAGAGATTGTTGTTGTTAAATCTTGAGCCACGAACGGACAAGGCACTACTGGTGACGAATAGATAGGTACATAGATATCTATACAGAAAGAGACAGAGACAGAGAGACAGAGAGAGAGAGAGAGAGAGAGAGAGAGAGAGAGAGAGAGAGAGAGAGAGAGAGAGAGAGTGGGAGAGAGAGAGAGAAAAAGAGAGTAACTGAGAAGCTGAAAAGTCTTTCTGAAGGTCACCAGGATATATTTTCAACCACACGTATTGTCAAATAGAAAGTCTGAAAGAAAGCTAAAGGAACTGAGTATGTTTCATTGGTTTAGGACATAGGTACCTGCTAGGCCACCTCACAGAGGTATATGAGAGTTATATGGGTCTGCCGCATGAGACGTCTGAATCGCGTGGGATCACTTACCGCACGATTTCAAAAGGATTTTACGAAAGGTACAGGATTAAGAGCACCGATCTCGTCACAAGAAAAAAAATCTTACGAAGGAAACACTATTACCTCTATCAAATATTTTCCATATGGAAAATTTTCAATGATCCGGAATGATTTTATATACCCGTCGTCGTTGTTTCTTTTCAACTACGACGACGTCGTCATCTATACTTCGAATGTCAGATAAAAGATAGATTGGATTTCTTTTTTTTTTTTCTGTTTTTTCTTTCTGTTTTTTTTTTTCTGTTTTTTTTTTTTTTTTTTTTTTTTTTTTTCACGAAAACCAACAACGAATATTTTCATGACAATTTCTTCTCTATAAATAAATGTTTCGTCGAAAAGTTTCGTCAATTCTTCGATGTCTAATAATTTGCTTTCTTTTTTTTGTTTTTGGTTTTCTTTTTTTTTTTTTCTTGTTTTTTTTTTTTTTTTTTTTTTTTTTTATTTTTTTCGTTCATTTTGATCTCTCCTATCTTATCTGTCAATTGGAAAAGTTCGAAGAACAGGTAATTTTTGTTGATCAATTTTTATTTCAAAAACTTTTTGACAGATTACTTGTAACGAATTAACAACTAAATTAGGAAAATTTTAATGAGTAAATTTTTAATAGCCAATTCGTAATTACGGAAAATATCTGGTTGGATATAATTTTCATTAAAGTTTCATGTAAAATATACGATAGGTGCACGGGAGCATAGGTTAATAACGAATACAAATTAATAATAATAATAATAATAATAATAATAATAATAATAACAATAATAATGTTCATGAAATAAAGAAAAAGAGAAAAACAAAATTACGAACAAAAATAATATGTAATAAATATTTCTAATGTAATGGGAGAGAGAGGGCTTACATCCCCTTACGTATGAGTACAAATTGATGTTGACGAACATGTGAAAATTAATTATGATCATTGACCTTTGACCTTAGAAGAAAAAAAAAATTAAGATTTAATTTACGAATTGAAAAGAAAAGAAAGAAAAAAAAAATTAAGATTTAATTTACGAATTGAAAAGAAAAGAAAGAAAAAAAAAATAAATAAATAAATAAAAAGAAAAGAAAAGCAAATGTATTGATATGAATATATTAAATTACAAATTTGTCTTTAAAAAGTGATAATAAATAAATATTTTTGTTTTTGGTTTTATTTCCGTATAATCAAACGGATGCATGCGTTTGCATTTAACGTTTGGATATTTATCACTAGATACCTACATGAAGTATCCTCCTCCGGTCGGAAGATAAAAGCCGGACACTGGGACGAGTCGGATAGGTGGTCGTTCGTCGGGCATAGATATCGTTCTGAAACTTCCGTTCACGGATCGACGACAAACCCTCTCTCACTCTCTCATCCCCTTTTACCACCCTTGAGATCTTTCGATAAGATTACCGGATGCACGCGCACAGGCCAAAGTTCGATCATAAAACCATATATGCGTTTATGTCGTCGCCTCCTAGTGTGAATCATTTTTTATGAGAATCAATACGACATTTCATTTGATTAATTAAATCTTCGATTAGAACAAAATCAATGCAATAATCAATATACGTAAGTATTACAAATAAATGTTCTTTATTATATATATATATATATATATAAATAAACGATTAACAAATTATAACTTTTAAATTGTTTCACATTTACATAATTAATTTTTCTATATTTTATAATGATCCTTATTGATGCAGTTTGGAAGCATAATTTTTACGCCGTGAAAATTATCGTAGAATAATTTGAATTGAGTGTTAATACAAAGGGAGCGAGGGGAGGGGCGAGGGAGATGAGAAAAATAAAAAGATACAAGATGGATATAGATTACCAATTTTGTTCTTGTTTTTTCTTGTCTCTTTGTTCTCTTTTTGCCTGCTTTCTTTCTCTTTTTTCCTTTGCTTTAATATTTTCTTCTTCTTCTTCTTTTTTTGTTTTTATATATATATATATTTTTCTCCCCTCCCCCTAGAAATTCTCAGACAGATCATGTCTATGGAGAGTCACATCGAAAGGAAATAATGTGACGTAGACTTGAACAAATTGCTATTTCAATATAGCCACAGGAACGATCTTTTCTCTCGCTATATATATATATATATATATACACATACATATATATATATATCTGCGAGGAATTCGATTTCTGAGTCGCGAGCGTGTTACGTTATTGGATATGTGACTGTGGACGGCTATAGCGGCCCCTTTTGCAACGATTGTGACGAGAAAGGAAGCTGGTGGTTCGTAAGTTCGTGTGCGACAATAAGAACGAACCGAAAGACGTGGATAGAGTGCACAAGTGGCGAACGACAATACTTTACTCGAAGCTGCTAGTATACACACACACACACACACACACATGTGTGTTAGGTTGGTTGCTGTTCCCTCACCGCTTGATACTTGCGAGAAGTCATAGAAACTTTTTTTACGTCCCACTGCTCTCCTCCAAAGACGATCAAAGTAAGACGGGTCGGAGGTTACTTATTTCGCGTCCGTCTAGAATTCTACCGATTCCGTTGGCTTATGTCACGTGGAACGTGAGCGCATTTCGCGTTTCCGTTTCGATACAAACGTTACTCGAGATTAAATGTATCTTATAAAGAGAAGACAAGTGGACGAGCGAAGGGAAAAAAAAAAAGAAAATGAGGGGAAAAAAGTAGAAGAAGAAGAAGAAGAAGAAGAAGAGAAGAAAAAAAAAGGAAAGAAAAGAAAGGGTAGAAGAAATTTCTACTTTAAGTTCTATCTTAAGTTAATTGATTAAAATTCACGGCTATCGTAAAATTTTCCTCTTCTTTCGATTTATCTCATATTTTAAAAAGAATATAATTCGGGATAATTCTTATGTGTGCTAATAGTTTTATATAAAATAAAGAAAAAGGAAAAAAGGACAAAAGGTTCATTCGCCAAAGTGTAGAAAAATTATTGTTTAATAACAATAATTAAATGACAGATTAAATATAATCTGACGTATTTATTTCGATATACATCGGTATATTTTACTTCGATATAACTTCAATAATAGAAAATATATATATAATTATATAATTATATAACAATGTAATAATAATAATAATAATAATAATAATAATAATAATAATAATAATAATAATAATAATAATATAATAATAATATTGACGTATACGTGTATATAATTACGAACTTTATAAAAATCCGATAAAACACGATGAATCATTATTTTAATATTTCGCAACGCAAACTCCGAATGCATAAAGCATATAACTCATCTTCGTTCACGTGAACTTAAGGATATTATCTAAAGGAAAAAAAAAGAAAAAAAAAAGAAGAAGAAGAAGAAAGAAAGAAAGAAAGAAAGAAAGAAAGAAAGAAAGGAAGAAAGGAAGAAAAAGCTATATAAAAGCTATCGATTCGATTCTATCGAATTATATAACGAAGTAGTACCTTTATGATACATGTATATCTCTTTGACAGGAAATAAATTTACCATCTTTAAAGGAGACACCGTTTGTGAAGTAACTCGCGACGATGACGTCTAACGAGCTACGAACTCAAAAGAAATGAAAAGAAGGAAGAAAATGAAGACGAAGACGAAAGCGAGAACGAAGAAGGAAAAAAAGAAGAAGAAGAAGAAGTAAAAGCAGAAGAAGAAGAAGAAGAAGAAGAAGAAGAAGGAGTAGAGAAGAAATAGTAAAAGGACAAAAAGAAAAGAGAAGGAAGAAAAAGAAAAAGAAATAGTAAAAAAAGGAAAAGAAAAAGAAAAAGAAGAAGTGAGAGGAGAAAGAAGCACGTGACGAAGTAAAGAGGAAGATATATATGTATAAAAAGAGAGAGAGAGAGAGAGAGAGAAAAAAGAAGAAGAGGGTTGGAAAGAGAAGGTGCCCGTGGGAATGAGTAAAAGAGTAAGGGATGTAGGGAGAAGGGATGGAAGCTGAAGCTCATGACGTTTTCCTAAGTAGAGTATCGAAAGCCATCTCTCACAAAGATTTCCTTTCCATATTGCTTAAGTACTTTTCTATGATATACGATAAAAAGCCATTTTCACTTGTCTGTATGTATGTATATATATATATATATATATATATATATATATATATACCTATTACTAATATTTCATCTTTTACATGCATATTCATTTATTTCAGAATCCTTATCTGGAAATTATTCGATCTATCAAATACAGTCGTATTCCACGCGTTATCGAGTTAATACCACTATTATCTATTTCTCATTTATTTCTCTCTCTCTCTCTCTCTCTCTCTCTCTTTTCTCTTTTTCTCTTATACATCTCATACTATAATACGTTCCATGAATGCTTGCGATTCCTTCAGGAGTCGGATTACTTTCAGAAACATCTCCCTCTCTCTCTCACTCTCTCTCACTCTCTCTCTCTCTCTCTCTCTCTCTCTCTCTCTCTCTGTCTCTTTTTCTCTCTTTTTCTCCCTATGAGAAAGTAACACGAAATAGTTTTCACGATCGTCCTTATCCGGTATTATTTATCGTAAAACCTTGCAATGGGAAAGTTTTCTTCGAAGTATACTGAAACTACAAGATGTGGGATGGGTTTAGAGGGTGGACTAAAAAAGAAAGAAAGAGAGAGAGAAAGGGAGAGAAGGAGGGAGAGCTATCGATCTCTACTCTGACTCTAGTTACGTATGTCTATCTATTTATCGCTATCTTCGTCTCTCTCTCTCTCTCTCTCTCTCTCTTTTTGCCTGTCTCTCTATCTCTGTCTCTCATTTTCTCGTTGCTATTAAGTTTAAAGAAAAAACTGAAAGGAAGGACGTAATGTAACGACCGGCTGTAAATTCAAAGAATGTTATGTGTCTCCTCTCGATGAGTCTCTACGCGCTTTTCCTTTATATATAAATGTGTCTGTGTGTCCATGCTTCTCTCTCTCTCTCTCTCTCTCTCTCTCTCTCTCTCTCTTTCTCTTTCTCTCTTTCTCGCTCTATATATATGTATATATATATATATATATATATATATATATATATATATACAGGATAGACCAAAAGTTTTTACGTATGGAAGTTTTACAATTGAAAAGAAGAAAAAAGAAAAAGAGAAAAGAAACGAAATGAAAGACAATTAGATTAAAATGTCTGATAGAAAAAGAAATAATTGATTTTTAAAATTATCAAAGAACATTTCGTTCATATTATATGTATATATATATATATATATATATATATATATATGTATATATTATACATAAATATATATTCTTACGTTACACGTACTTCTTATAAATTCTTATATTCCATACGCGTACTTGTCTCTCTCTCTTTCTCTTTAGAGTAGCACGTGCGCGTACGACTGATTCTTATTCATCGATCCAGTACTGTTCCGTAGAAGCTCATCGTGTCTGGCTTATAGGAAAATAACGGTAGCTTTATGGTGGTGTCTCCTTTCTCTCTCTCTCGCTCTCTTTTTGTATCTATCTCTCTTCTTCTTATATATATTTTTTTCTTTATTTTTTTTTTTCTGTTCTTAAATATACGCAGGTGAGCACTAGTCCCTAGAAGAAGTAGAAGAAGAAGAAGAAGAAGAAGAAGAAAAAGAAGAAGAAGAAAAAGAAGAAGTAGAAGAAGAAGAGTAAGACTAGTAGTCTCGCAAGTAGTATCCCTTACTATCCTTCCGGAACTTCCTGTTACGCTGATACACTCTGCTGAGTTATTGCTGCTACTCGGTGAGCCAACTTTATCGGTTATTTAACGTACCGCCGGTGATTTGTCCTCCCCAACTCGTAAGTAGGTACTTCCGCGTTCCACAGTCTCGAGATTACGGTGAACTTCGCGGAATCCGAAATCGAGTGAGAACGTTAAGTCCCGATAGTAAACTATATATACATATATATATATATATATATATAGTATATTAGCTCCCCGATATTTACTATCCTTTATTCCCTTTAAAAAGAATTTTCTTCTAGTTTTAGAGTCGAAACCAATTGATATCGATGATAAGATTAAACAAAGAACGAATTTAAGTATACTATCTGAATGGCATATCAATATCATCGTTTGTTATCTCCTTATTTCTATTAATGAAAATTTATCGCTTGTTTTCGTTTTTTTTTTTTTTTTTTTTTTTGTTTTTTCTTTTATTCGATCGAATCAATTGTCTTCGATAATAATCTTCTTTATTCATCTTAGGGATAAGAATATTCTTCTTATTTCTTTTTTCTTTTTCTTTTTCTTTTTTTTTCTTTCTTCTTTTTTTTTTTTTCTTTTTTTTCGTTTATCCAATCGTACCAATTGATTTTGATGATGGGAATTATGAAAGGGAAGATTTAGTTATTTGTTAGCGTACTAATATCTACTATTTATTATCTTACTTTTATTCCTCATAAGAAGAATATTCCTCTTACTTCTTTTTTTTTCTTTCTTTCTTTCTTTATCCGATCGTACCAATTGATTTTGATGATAGGATTTAAGAAAGGAACAGATTTAATATTTGTTGGTCCACTAATATCTTCATTTATTATCTTCTTTTATTCCTCTTAAGGAGAATATTTTTCTTATTTTTTTTTCTTCTCTTCTTTTCTTTTTCTTTTCTTTTTTTTTTCTATCTGATCGTACCAATTGATTTTGATGATAGTATTGAGAAAGAAAAGATTTTAGTATTTGTTAGTGTAGTAATACTTCCATTTATTAACTTTTATTTCTCTTATGGAGTATTTTCTTTTTTCTTTCCTCTTTTTCCTTTTTTTTCTTTTTTTTTTCTTTTTTTTTTGTCTTTTTACCATCCTTTACGATCGAACCAATTGATCCTGATGATAGGATTAAAAGTGCGAATAAATATAATATTCATGTTAATATAACATTGTAATATTTTCATTTATTTCTTTCTTTTCCTTTTTTTTTTTCTTTTCCAAATGAGAAGATTTACTGTTTGTTGAAATATTCGATTAGTAAAAAGAAAAAGAAAGAAAGAAAGAAAGAAAAAAAAAAAAAAGAAAAAGAAAAAGAAGAATATAACAATAACGCGATAAAATTATACGATAAAATTAAATTGAAAAAAAAATTTAAGATCAAAATTGAATAATAATAATAACGTATATCTCGTTGATTAATTTAATCGTTAAGATAAACCGTTTTATTGATATAAGGCAGATCTAAGAAGAATATTTTTTAAATAAACATAAGAGAATCTCGCATATCGTTTGATATATTAGCTGCTTACGTAGGTGTACTACATTAATATTTAATAAGTGGTGGGAGAGCGGGCGGAGTTTGCGGAGGGGAGAGGGAAAGGGTTCTGTGGAAGAGTAGTTCTAATCGCTTACATTTTCGAAATGCAGATATCAGCAGCAGAGGAGAAAAGCGAAGTAAAGCTTTACGCGTAGAGAGTCGTAAGCTTCTCGACGTTTGCGAGCGTATCTCGAGCATAATGTTTTTTCATAGAGGATAATTAATGCGGCGTACACTCCGGATCGAGAAAGAGGACACACAGAAAAAAAAGAAAAAAAAGAAAAAAACGAGAGAAAAAAGAAGAAGAAGAAGAAGAAGAAGAAGAAGAAACAAAACGAGAAAAAGGAAAAATGGGGAAAGAAAATCAAATATTTTTCATTTTAGAAAATAATATTAAACTCGATCGGTGAGTGTGCTGTACGTGTGTGATGCGTGAGCGCATTTGCATATAAATATATATAAATAAATACGGTATTTCGAAAAAGTGTACAATGTTAATGTAAAAGGGATGCGGACGAAAGAAAAGAAAAGAGAGAGAGAGAGAGAGAGAAAAAAAAAACAAGAAAAAGAAAAAATGAAATATGAAAGTTAACGGTACACGTTCGTCTTCTCATGCAATTCTAAGCGTCGCAGATACATTTGAAAGTTCAACATTTTCTGACTGCTTGACCATAGAAAAGTAGAAACGGTAGAAAGAGATAGAGAAACGAGGAAAGAGAGAAAATTGGAAAAAGAGAGATAGAGATAGATAGATAGATAGATAGATAGAGAAAGAGAGAGAGAGAAAGAGAGAGAGATAAAGAGAGAGAGAGAGAGAGAGAGAGAGAGAGGAAGAGACTTCGATCAACAGACAAGATTCCTGTTACTTCAAGCACACTCATACAATATGTACTATTTTCTCTTTCGGGAAAACTCGACGAAATTGAAGATGAAAACGATACAGAGTAGTAGGATACCGTTAGCCACCAAGTTAACGCATAAATAAGTCAACGTATGTTCGTGGAAAATGGGAGGGAATCTCTAAAGGAAACAACGGACAATTGAGTATTTCGCACACGGTATATATGTATCTATGATTTAGGAAAATATCCAAATGCAAATCGGTGAATACAGAAAAAGAAAGATATATATATATATATATATATATATATATATATATATATATATATATATAAGTAGATAGATAGATAGATAGAAAGAGAGAGATAGAGATAGAGATAGTAAGAGATATCAAACAGAACTTTTCGATTTCGACGTTGCTTTTATACGTTAAAATATGTCAGGAGAATTGTAGTATGTGCTTGTTGGAATGAGAGGAAAAGAAAGAGAGAAAGAAAGGGCTATGATATAGGATATAGATAGGTAAGGAAAACGTTGAACAATTTTCAGAAATACCGGACTCTCGAGACACGTTTTCGTCGACGACACTTTGGATACGGAATAACGGATAACTTTGGCGCTTGTAACTTCTATCCTCTCCCTTCATTCCCTCTTTCGTAGTATCCTTTTGGTAAAGCTGACCACGGCTTTAAAGGAGTTCCCTACCACTATCTTTTTCTCCATGATTCGTCCGCACCTATTCTCCGCAGGCGATATATATTCCGTCGATCCTGCGCAAATCTCCTATCATGACTTTTCTACCGTTGAGTTAGCCATTCTTCTTTGTTATCTTTAGCTCGACTATCCCTTTTTCTCCATCCCTCTCTTCTTTCTCTCTCTCTCTCTCTCTTTTTTTTTCTCTCTCTATCCCTCTCTCTCTCTCTCTCTATCTCTCTCTCTCTCTCTCTCTCTATCTATCTATCTATCTCTCTTTTTCTCTCACTCGGGGCAATTTAACCTTTCTTTTTTTTTCCCCCTTCATTTTTTACTGTGATTTTTTACGATCGAGCGAATATAAATTCAGGAATTAATAGGAGTCTACAATATATTCGTAACGTCGAATAAGAACTAAAATGAGTGCAGAGAGAGAGAGAGAGAGAGAGAGAGAGAGAGAGAGAGAGAAAGAGAGTTACAACTTACGGGGATGTAATATCACTGACGTAAAACTTGTTACATTTCTGGATAGGACCTCGTTTTCTCTTCTGGTAAATGAAAAATAAAAAAAAAAAAAAAGAAAAAAACAGAAAAAAAAGAAGAAACGAAAGAAAGGGGGGGGGAAAGACAAGAAAGAAAGGAAAAACGAAAGTCGAAAATAAAAAAGAATAAAAAAAAAAAGAAAAAAAAAGAAAGAAAAAACAGACGAGCTCGTTGCGAGTCCACTCATTTTTCCGTTTTCTTTCTTTTTTTCTTTCTTTTTTCTTCCTTTTTTTCTTTTTTTTTTTCACAGAAATTTTTTATCTTAACGAGCGAGAAAGTACACATTTCCCTTGCTGTGAGATCGAATCGTACAAGTTTGATGTCTCGTCAAGGTGGATTACAAAACCCGGTACGTCTCGTTTCTATTCTCTATTTTATTTCATAAGAAATCTCGTTCCATTATGTCATGAACCAGACGATGCTCGGTTTGTAGAAAAAAAGAAAGAGAAAGAAAAAAAAAAGTAAAACAAAAAAAGAAAAGAGAAAGAGAGAAAGAGAGAGAAAAGAAAAAGAATGCAAATAAAAGAGATCACGTAAAATAGGAATACAAAAAGAAATTGAAGAAACGTCAAATATAATCGTGACAGTAACGAAGCATAATAGTAGTAATAATAATCGATCGATATCTCGATTATATTTTCATACATAAATTACGTACAATTACATTGACAAGATTCTAAAATTTTCTTTCTATTTTAAAGCGCTCAATGTTAAATTTAAAAACGAAACGACAAAAATGAAATAAACGAGTGGAATTCCAATTGAAAGAAATTTCCTGCAATTTGAAAAATCTTTTCAAAAAATTGTCGTAACCCGTCCCATCGATCTCTGGGATCATTTCCGACTCAGAAAAGATATCGTCAACACCCAACAGATTAAAACTTTCGATCTCTTTTTAAACCATGCAATGTGAACTGTGAATGGGGGGAAAAAAAAGGAAAACGAAAAAAAAAAAAAGAAAAAAGAAGAAAAAAAAGGGAATAAATGCAATCGACCTATCAGATAGACCGATCGAAAAAAATTTCAATAATCCCCAAATTCTTTACACGTATCCCAACGATACACATATATATATACACACACACACACACGCGCACACGCACACATATATATCAATAGTTTTCGATTTCAAAAAATATGTTGAGGCAACTAGGATTATAAAAAAAAGAAAACCAAAGAAAATGAAAAAGAACTTTCGATCTCCTTCGACAGAGAAAAAGAAAGAGAGAGAGAGAGAGAGAGAGGATGGGGGAGGGAAGGCTCGGGAAAGTATTTGAAGAAAAAACAAAAAGAAAATGAAAAAGAAAAAGGAGAAAAAAATGGAAGGAATAAAAAAAAAAAAAAAGGAAAAAAAAAGTGGCAGCGCGAACGATTATAAAGTCGTTAAATGGAGCACAGCTGCCTTTTACCAAACACGAATTTTCAGTGGAAATACGTCGTCGTTACGGTCCGCTCGTTTTTGGACGAGGCAAACGGGGATGGAATAGAGAGTGAGAGAGTACGCGCAAAAGAGAGAGAGAGAGAGATAGAGATAGAGAGATAGAGAGAGAGAGAGAGAGAGAGAGAAAGTGGAGGGGGCAGGTGGCTACTCCACATCGTCGAATATCCGAACACAAAGAGTGGGCAGTTTTGGGGGTGGCAGCGGCAGCAGCGGCAGCAGCGGCGGCGGCGGCAGCGGCGGTGGCGGCGGCGTTGGCGGCGGCTACGTTCAAAAGGGGTTCGGATCTCTGGAAAGAGAATCGAGGTGGGACACACTCGCCGTTACATTGCATTACAAAGAGTGCAACCCGCTGGCAAAATCCTGTCAACGGTAACGGTGCTTTCGCGGTGCGTTAAAATTCCGCGGCAGGAAACAATATTGGCCGTTGTTTTCGCGTCTCGTTTCATCGTTAAGCTCTCACACGCTCCTCCCACCCACTACTCTCCGCCATCTCTCTCTCTCTCTCTCTCTCATCTCATCGTGTTCGAATGACGATATTTTCACCCTCATACCTAGCTACCTATTTTTCCCCTTCTCCTTCCTCCATTTTTCCTTCTCTTTTTCCTTTCTGTTATTCTCTCTCTCTCTCTCTCTCTCTCTCTCTCTCTCTCTCTCTCCTATTCTCTTTTCACTTTTTTTTTTTATTTTTTTCTGCTTTTTTTTTCATCTTTTTTTACGTATATTTACATTCTCTTTTATTTACACACCAGTCTCTCTCTCTTTTTTTTCTCTTTGTTCGACTGGCTCGAGGGAAAAAATGATAAAATTGTTATACGGTAATATGCCCGAGGATAGATACAGAAATTAACTATTAATCGTATTGGTCAGTAGTGATCGAGGCTCGACGACGATTGGAAAAGAGAAATAGTTTCACGATAATATATATATATATATATATACTTCCTACTCTATATATATATATATAGAGTAGAAAAATATTCCAATCATCTAACAGAAGTAGATAGAGTTGAGCTTCGATAGCCAATCAGGTTCTAACAAGGATAAATAGATCGACTGTACGTACGTACGTATGTATATATGTATGTATGAATGTATATATGTACGTCGATGGATTTCATGGATTTGCTTATGGAAAAGAAAACAGAGGTGATCCAAGTAATTGAACGGATCGAATAGATGGATCATCTCTTCCTAGTAGATATAATTCAAGTATACTCGAGCAAAACAGGAACCCCGACGTTTACTTACGGCATTAGCTATCGAGCCCTTACACTATTGCATCCATATAGAAGCGAACATCGTTGGCCTCGTCACAAAATCAATTTCATGGTAACGTTTGATGCCGACGCGTGGTTCTGTATTACCGTATACTGTGCTTGAATTATTAACCCTCAAATAATGCGCATCAGTGTCATTACCTAACGATAATCGTTGATATGTTATAAACATTTCACCTAATAACCAGGAACGTACAAGCTATCAAGTATTATACGTCAAATCCATTTGCTTTCAAGGTCTAAACTAAACGAGCTTTGTATATTCGTATATTACGATGGTCAAATGCATAGAAATGTTAATTACTCGATATTAATTCTCCTCCTGTGTATAGTTAAAGTTAACACACACACACACACACACACAAGTATATGCATATATATATATATATAAACTGCAGATTCTATTCGTAACTCTTTTTTTCTTTTTTGTTTCTTCAGATTTGTTAAACTTTTATTTTTAGAGCAGATGTCGACCACCATAGAAACAAGCTCGTATTAACTATTTCAACTTTTCAACTTTCAAAACGCAATAAATACACTACCTCAATGATTATTTGTAGAAAATGCGTTCTGGAAACCGACAACGAGACTTGTACTGTGTAATTGGCGGAAGCCAAACTAAAGGGAATTCCAACGCGCCACAAAGGACTCGAGAATTCTAGACATGTGTATTATACAATTATAAAACTAACTGTGTGCGACTCGGAAGCGACTAGGCATTGGGAAAGGGTTTGGGATGAGTGGGTAGGTAGAGTGGGGGGGGGAGGGCGGCAAAGGGGAGAGAGTGTCTATAAACGAATAATACCTAAGAGAATCACGATGGTTATCTCTGAACTTTTGTTTCTATGTTAAATCTTTCTTCTTACCTAATTAGAAAGTACGCGATTGGATATAAAAAAAAAAGAAGTAAAACCCCTTTCGTATTCGTTCAATTTATTCATTTTCCAAATCGAATCGTTAAAAGGTTTAATATTGTTTCACGTATTATCGAAACGATATTAAACAATATTTTCAAAATTCGAATTAACAATCGATACTAATCCTTTATTTTTATTCCGAAGTCTCGTTGATTTTATAATATCGATTTTATCTTATTAAATCCCGTATCAATGATTAATAACGATGAAAAAAAAAAAAGAAAAAAAAAGAAAAAAAATGAAGAAGAAAAACGAAAAAAAAAACGACATTTAAACGTTCAACATAAAACTAAAACTTACGTACGTATATAGTAACTTTTTAACGAATATTATCAGTCATCGAAAATATTCTCTTGGAATGATATTATTTTCGAAATAATTCAAGTAGAAGAAGTCGGTCATTAATCGTCCGAAATATAGAGATGACATTGTAAGGATCGACTTCTTCGAATGTTAGCAATGCGAGCTTAGAGTTGAAGTAGAATAGGAGGAAATAGAAGGACGACGACGACGACGACGACAATGACGATGTCGCTTGCGACATTACGCAAAGTTGTCTGATTTATGCAGGCACGAGTTAAAGACAGAGAGAGAGAGAGAGAGAGAGAGAGAGAGAGAGACTGACAGAGAGAGAGAGAGAGAGAGAGAGAGAGAGAGAGAGACAGAGAGAGTTTTGGTTGGCGAGGTTGCACGAAGGATTCCAAAGTAAGTTTAAACGTTTCTGTCTTGAACGAATAGTTTTGGCACATTGAAGTTTCGTCGAACGTTATGGGGCCACGCGTACACAGGGATACGATTGAAAACGTGCACCTGTAAGGAACAGACGGTGCGTACGATGCAAAAGCTTTTCGAATCTAGATTAATGCGAGCTGAAACGCTTCTAAATCATCGAGACGAGTACGATGCGAACGTACGCGCGCTCTATAGTTCAGTTACTCTCTAATGAGAATTTTATGCAACGACTAAAAGGGAGAGAAGAACACGTGCTACATCGCGTACTTCAAACGCGATATTAATTAATCGACTTTGCATCCTAACTGAACATAACCATAGTTTTTAGTTTGAATTATATACCTGGCTTAGAAAATATTCTCGACGGAAGAATGTTATTTTATATTGAAGGAAATAATAATGTTAGATCTACTTACTTTTGTATTTTTATGTATTTGAGTTTTTTGTTTTTTTTTTTTTTTGTTTTTTTTTGGTTAAATTTAATTAAAACCATTTAATATATTCTAAACTGTTAAATTTATTGATAGCTCCATTTTTTTTTTTTTTATTTATTGATTTATACGTATCTAGCGCAGAATAATAGAAATAATCTTTCGAATTTTCGACCATTGAATTTTATACATTTAATAATTTGTTAATAAATATTTATATCCCTTTATTTTAAATAAACAGAATAAAATTTATATAATACTAATGAAAATTTTTTAATAATTTCAATATAGTTATGCATTTGTTATATGGAGAAAAGAAAAAATTTAATTTTTAAACATTATTAACAAAATCGATTTTATTATATCGATATTATTGCAATGTTTAAATAAATAAAGAATAAATTATCCTTGAAAATGGTTTTGGTTTCATGTCTCTACGACTTACCGTTCAGGAGATATAGCATACGAAAGATTTTCATTCATAATTCATATATTACAACTTGATTGTAGTAATTCGCTCAGCTGACTCGAGTAAATTCTCGGAATTTATGTAGGTCAGTGTGCCATTGAATGAAATTATGTATGTCAATGAATCGATGTACTTATATGGGAATATCTACAGAACTAAAAGTCATAAAGACTCGCTTTAAAAACCATTTTAAAGGATAATTTTTTTTCTATTTTTTTATCGTATCGTTAATAATTAATTAACAATTTGTTATAAACAATTTTTATAAACAAATTCTTATCAACTAAAATCATAGAGACTCGTTTCAAAAACCATTTTAAAGGGTAATTCATTTTCTACTTTTCTATCGTATCGTTAATAATTAATTAACAATTTGTTATAAACAATTTGTTATAAACAAATTCTTATCAACAAAATTCATGTTGTTTTTGGAAAAAAAATGTATTCAGATTTCGACTGACATATAAAATTACATAAATCTATGAATAATTAATAAACAAATTATTTATGTTTTTCCAATATAAACAATTTTCTTTTTACGCTATCAATAAAAACATCTTACACGTATATAGGGATATCTTCGGAATTAAAAGTCGTAAAGATTCGATTCGAAAACTATTTCATAGAGCAGAATTTGTTATATTTTTTTTGCAACATATTGTTAATAATTAATTAACAATTTGTTATAAACAATTTTTATAAACAAATTCTTATCAACTAAAAGTTATAGAGACTCGTTTCAAAAACCATTTTAAAGGGTAATTCATTTTCTATTTTTCTATCGTATCGTTAATAATTAATTAACAATTTGTTATAAACAATTTGTTATAAACAAATTCTTATCAACAAAATTCATGTTGTTTTTGGGGGAAAAAAAAAAGTATTCAGACTTCGACTGACATATAAAATTACATAAATTAATAAACAATTGATAAACAAATTACAATTTTGTCGAAGGAAAAAAAAATTTTTTTTTTTACATCATTAATTATTTCTCTATAAATTTTATTAAAGAACATTCGTACGAATTTAATTAACGAATAATAATATTAATTTAAAATAGAAACTAATGACAAAAGGAAATGATAGAATGATAACGTTACAAGTTATCATTCATTACCTTTGCAATATTAAAATACAAAAAGTTCATGCTGAATAATAGCAACGTAACATTCGTATTTCACAAAAGGGAGAATTGATCATCCCTATTAAATCCATAATTAGGAATGATTCTGTACGAGTAATTGATCAATCCTAAATTCGAGCCCCCTCGAATTTCGCGTTTCAATATAATTGGCTTGATAACAGGAAACAAAGGATCGATCGATCAGACAAATTCAATATTTTATAATTCTCATTCTTTATACATAATAAATTTCTCAAAATCCTTACCACCGTCACATTTTCCCTTCCTATATCAGTTACCACCATCCCAACCCCCCCACCCTATCCTACCTGTCCTTCCTCTCAGCCAAAGAAAAAACAGAATAAAAAGCAAAATAAATAAAATATTAATGGAAAGATGAAAAAAATATAACGATTGAATTATTAAAAGATTACGTGTCTATCTATAGCCACAAATATCATGCTCGTTGAAATTCAGAGAGAACGTAGACCGAGTAGTTTCCGATGGATTTGTAAATGCCGCGCAAGCGTTAGAGACCAAAAGAGAGGAAGAGAGAGAAAGAGAGAGAGAGAGAGAGAAAGAGAGAGAGACAGAGAGCATTACATGAAACGGGGTTAAAATGGATGATAGTCATGGACGAATTACTATTCCGGAAATGAATATTTTACCATTAACTTTGCGCAGATTCCATTGTAGTAATTGGGAACACTTCCGAGCAACGGGTGCCAAACCGCAGGGCGCTACAATCAATTACGATGGCGTCATGCCGCAGTCCATATATTATGCAGCACATCGAATGTCCCCTCAAATGATACACCTACGTGTTTGCACAGCCGTGCTTTATGCGTTCCCCCATCGTGTGCAAAGACGAGCAAGCAAGCAAGCAAGCAAGCAAGCAAGCAAGCAAGCAAGCGAGCAAGCAAGCGAGCGAACGAGCGAACGAACGAACGAACGAACGAGCAAGCAAGCGAGCAAGTGAACGAACGAACGAACGAGCGAGTGAGCGAGCGAATAAACGAACAAGAGCAAGCTAGCTAGTATAGAGAATGTTCCTGTTTTGCGCAGGATTTTGTGCGTTCGCGCGTAAGCGAGTGGCGCAACGGGGCGAGCCAAGCTGCGCGCCTCGATAAATTGGCTACGTTAAATTTAATGTCATTCATTTTGTCGACGAACGTCGGGCTCGGTCAGCGAACGAAAGTGCTCTGCCAAGCGGTTATACCACGTTACCCAGTATCTCTCTCTCTCTCTCTCTCTCTCTTTCTCTCTAACACTAGCTCTAGCTTTCTCTCTCTCTCTAACTCTCTTTCTCTTTACACGTGTGCTTGTTACGCGTGGCCGAGCTTTTCGAGCTTTCTCTACATCGAAACTGTCACGCATCGGTAATAACTCGGCACGTTCGTGTTCTATCTATCCCTCTTTCACTCTCTTTCTTTCTCTCTCTCTCTCTCTCTCTCCCTCTCATATATATATATATATATACACACACACTTTCTTTCTCTTTCTGCCTTTCTCTTTGGTTTTGTCGGTTGTCTCTACGGACGTAGCAAGCATCGTTTTACTGGTGTCAGCAACATAGAAAAACTTTACAACGAAAGGTCACGTAAAAGTTATGTTTCTTTTGGGATATACAACTTGCTCCTATGTTTTTTAAGTAGAGTCTAGAATCGTTGGAATGTATTTCCTTCGAGTTATTTTACATTGTAAGGGTATAGATATATGGATATATAGGTAGTCGGTATACTTATGTTTAGAAATATTTTCATATCATTCACATTTTGAATTTTATATCAGATTTGAATTCGAAGGAAAATGAATTTGAAGAAAATTGAATATATATTAATACGAATCTAATTGAATATAAATTTATCAATATTAATATTTATACGTGTCATATAATTTTATGCACGTAATCTGAAATACATACATACATACATACATACATACGTCAGACGAATAGATTAAAATTCGTTTGTTCTCGTTATATAGATTAGTCAATATAATATTAAATCAATTAGGAGTTAGATCGATAAATTTGAAATATCTATTAATATATCATTAGGTAGATCGAAGTTAACATAAATTGCTTCCTTCAAATTAAATTTATCTATCAGCCTTGTAATTGAAAGCATGTTAAATTTGAAATCCCGTCGAAATACAATATTCGAGCCAGTTTAGAAATTTTCAAAGGCTAATAATCTCTTTTGGAAATTTCTTCATGTTTCCATTCATATTCTTTGGTCGTCAAATATTCAAGAAAATTATTCGAAAAATTATTCGAGAAAATTTTCTTTCTCTCTCTCTCTCTCTCTCTCTCTCCCTCTTTCTCTCACTCTCTCGCTCTTCATCTCTCTCTCTCTCTCTTTCTTTCTCTTTCCTTATATATATATATATTTTTTTTTTCTTTTTTTTTTTTCTAGTGTCGAGAAGCTGATGCATCACGATGCGAAATAGGCCATCCACTGCTAACACAGCCGAGTAAGCAGAGACATTTTCGTCCCCTTCCGGTGGGACACTCGTCTTCCGGCGCTCCAGGGAGAAAAAAAATCATATCTTTGTGATTTACGGTTCGACCGACTTTCTCTATGAGAAAAAGAGAGAGAGAGAGAGAGAGAGAGAGAGAGATAAAGAGAGAGAGAGAGAACTTAAATTGTCTCTTGTGCTAGGACTTGCTTCCAACGAGATCTAATATCGTTTCTTTCATACATCCAACATACTTATTTACATAGAAACTACTTTACAACTTGACGTTAACATCGAGCGAAAAGAAAAATAATCTTCCCTCTTTGTCCTTTTTTTTTCTTTTTTTTTCATTTTTTTTTTTTTAATATCTTTCCTTTTCTTTTCTTTTCTTTTCTTTTTTCTTTCGTTTTCTACTCCTTACTTTTTTCCTTAAAAGAATTTCTTTAACTTTCGAACATTTTTACAAAAGGGAAATCAAACTGTACTTTACTTATTTCGAACTACGTTATAAGAATATGAAAATTTTCTTTCTCAAAGTAAATATATTTTCAAATTTACAACAATCACATTTGATTTATATATACATACATATATATATATATATATATATATATATATATATATATATATATATGTGAAAAGTAAATGGTCAAAAGAATATTATTTCTATATTCAAATTTCCAATTCACAATAGTCCATGGTAACTATACGTAAATATTATATATTAATGTTTAAGTTTCAAAGATCTTCTAATTTTCTTTTCTTTTTTTTTTTTTTTAGTTTTTGTCCTCTTCATTTTTCTTTTTTTTTCTTCCCCCCTTTTATTTTTTTCTTTTTCTTCTTATTCTTCTTTCTCATTTTCCCTTGCAGCCATTGAAAAATTACTTACATCAGAAAGCTGAAACTATTGTCACTTTTCAAGATAGTAAGCACGTGTATTAAGAGTAGATATTTTTCAGAATGATGTAGACGCCATGATGGTACATCGGTGTCGATGCGAAACGATACATTATTAAAGATATTAATCTTTATGGTGTTTTATCCAATGAAAAATCTTTGATGCGTAAAGAGAAGATAGGAGTTGAAGGGATGAGACAGAGGGATAACAAAAAATTCTTTCGTTATTATTACAATTATTAAAATTTATAAGTTCGTTGTTGTAGAATTATTTCAAAAAAAAAAAAAAAAAAAAAAAAAAAGAGGAAAAAAGAAAGAAGAAAAAAAAAACAACGAAACAACAATTAGAACGATCTAACGTATTAATGTCTTACGCTTTACGATAATACTTTATACGATATAAAAATTATTTATAACTTAAGGTATATATCTTTTTGTGAAGGAATTTAAGGCAAATGGAAGATGATGTTAGAAGACCGATGGCCTCCCACGTATAAACGATCAAAGCTCCAGTTTTCGAAGGGAAGGCGTGCGAGTGGCCCATACAGGTGTCGTCTTCGTTGGAAGCCATAGCCAATGGAAAGAGAGAAAAAGAGAGAAAAGATAGATAGATATATATATACAGAGAGAGAGAGAGAGAGAGAGAGAGAGAGAGAGAAAGAGAGAGAGTCAGCTCGTCGTAGAATCGAGGCCATCGTTCGATAAAAAATTGTACGCCGTCTTGCACACTGCACGATCGGAAAATTGATTACACCGAGGACGTCGAGGCACATCGGCCAAATCGAGGTTAAGTCAGGCGCCTAGCATCGACACGTCAAATCTCAAGATTATTAATCAACGATAGAAAATATAATGTCTTTGACAGACATATGAATGTATATATATATATATATGCACTTCTTGATCAAACGAAAATATATATATGTATATATATATATATATATATATATATATATATATATATATATATTATAGATATAATGAACATCAAGAAAGATTTCATACGATATAAATTCATGATAAAAGAAAAAAAAAGGGATATAATTTTTAATCTCAATGCAATTTAATATCAAGAACAAGATTGATTAATCAATTTCATTCATTGATAAGTTTTCATACGTAATAACATTTCATTCCTTTAAATTACAACGTATCGTCGTTCAATCTAATAAATTTATTTACAATGAGAACAAATATTAGATTTAGTTATAATAAATTGATAATGTTCAAGGGCACATTGATTGGATCTCATATCTTTATTCGTGATATTTTTATCGTAGAATAATTTTTTTCATACAGACACATGGTATATCAATGTTTCGAATCATCAATCAATATCGCAAGAAAATGACGTTTGATAATTCCTACGAAAAAAAAGAAGAAAAAAGAAAAGAAAGAGAAAAAAAAATTAGATAAAAATACGAATACAAAGAAGGAATAACACCGAGAACGAAAATGATAATTTTCATTCAGAAATTTCATCATTTTATAATCGATTTATATCGAAGAAAAGATTTATATCGAAATAATTCCCCTCTCTCTCTCTCTCTCTCTCTCTCTATCTATCTCAAT
>NC_140830.1:2335000-2340000 GCF_050613455.1 Vespa mandarinia
AAGAAAAGAAAAGAAAAGAAAAGAAAAGAAAAAAGAAAAAGAAGTAAACGAAGAAGAAGAAGAAGAAGAAGAAGAAGAAAAAAAGAATAGAAGGATGGATTAGCGCATATTGCACGCGTTCATAAATTTAACATCAGTATTAGTTCGTTTAGAGCACTATCACCACCATCATCCACCATCATCCACCATCATCACCACTACCAATACTATTATCATCACCACAACCAAAACCACCAGTACGAAAGGTAACCGATATTCCATGAAAGATTTTCTTCGCATAATGGCGAATGGAATTTTTATGAAGCGGCATTTTTCAGAGTTGAATGTTTCATCGAAGCATTTGCCGAACTTTCTATCTTTCCCAGTGAGAAAGATCGTCTGATTCTCTCAATAACTATATCTATATGTTTGAAATAGAAAGAGATAGAGAAAAAGAGAGAGAAAGAAAGAGAAAGAGAGAAAGAGAGAAAGAGAGAAAGGGAGAAAGAGAAAGATTTCTCTTACCTTCACACGTTCATGTAGGTAAGGATGCAGGAACGTCGTCACCCCGAAGAAGCTTTCTTCTTCCTCACCCTCTTACTTCTCCCAACTTTACCGTCTAAGGTCTTCTCCTCTTCAAGCCACCCTACTCCCAAAGCATTTCTGTATGCCACTAACCGAATCTCTCTCTCTCTCTCTCTCTCTCTCTCTCTCTCGCATACATATATACATACATACATATACACACATACAGAGAAACATATACATATACATAGATACAGTTCTATATATCGAATCTATTCTTCGTAAAACCGTTAAAAGCTTTATTCTCTGCACAGCCTGTCCTGCTACTACTACTACTACTATTATTATTACTACTACTATTACTACTACTATTACTATTACTACTACTACTACTACTACTATTACTAGTAATACTCTCTCTCTCTCTCTTTCTCTCTCTTTCTATTTATCTATCTATCTATCTATCTATCTATCTATCTCTAACTCTTTTTCTCTCTTTCATTTCATTTCTCGATCAAGAATCTCGATGGATAGCGTGTGTATTCGTTCTAATGCCGAATAACGTTTACCACCTCCACTATCTCTCTCACTCTCTCTCATTCTCAGTCTCTCACTCACATTCACTCTTTCTGTCACATATATCTATCTGTCTATCTATATATATATATATATGTGTATAGATATATATTCACAGACACGAACGAGTTCCCCTTCGACCTATCGCGACGTAATTTCGGATCCTAGCGAGCTTTAGAACGAGCAATTCCCACCTTTGCGCAGTGGAAAAGGGAGTGGAGTCCTTTGAACTTCCGCTTCGTCGAAAGATTTCGAGAAATAAATCTACCGGAATTCTCCTCGACCGTTCCATGCTTCTCTCTCTCTCTCTCTCTCTCTCTCTCTTTCTCTCTTTCTCTCTTTCTATCTTACTCTTTCGATCGTCAAAGTCCCAGATTACGTAGAAGCGATTCTTGATTCTTCGTCTCGTGAGTTCTTGAACGAAAGTCTCGAACAAGTCATACCCTGTTTCGTGCTCTCTTGGCACAATACACATTCACTCAACATCCACATATACCCACGCACACATATACATATATATATATGTGTGTGTGTGTGTGCGTGTGTGTGTACAATGTGTGTATCGAAGTAGGAACAAGTCGTAAAGTCGAAAGATTTCTACTAGTTTAGTTTTTGTATCTGTGATATTCTTGTATGTACAAGAAACTAGTATAGATTTATGTATGTATATATATATATATATATATATATATATGTATGTATGTATGTATGTACGTACGTATGTATGTTATAACACCCCCTAAGATCTCTTCGACGCATCCAAAGATCTTTCTTTCTTTCTTTCTTTCTTTCTTTCTTTCTTATTCTTCCTGATCTCTCTCTTTCACAAAAAAAAAGATAGAGATAGATAGATAGATAGAGAGAGAGAGAGAGAGAGAGAGAGAGTCTTGAAGATTCGATGAAAGAAAAGAGAAAGAAAAGCTCTCGTCGAGTTCGAGTAGAACTTTTCGAACCGCAGCACACAGAGTCCTCATCGTTCAATTTCCGCGGATCGTCGAGTCACGGCACGTATCGATCTTAGGATCTCTTCTTCTTTTTCTGTCACTTTCTTGTATCTTTAGGGAGAGAGAGAAAGAGAAAAAGAAAGAAAAAGAGAGAGAGAGAGAGAGAGAGAGATTGTCGAAATAAAAATCCATTCAATTTGATCGAAACAATAAAATGAAATCAATAAGATCTATTAGGGAATTATTATTAACAATACTAATAACAATGATATTTAAACTATATGAATGTATATTTAACAAATCATTTTAATATTTTATATCTGAAGAAATAATAATATTTCATTCAATATTTTCCATCGAAAAAAATAAACAAACAAATGTTATTATATCGACTCGATTGATAGACAAGCTGTCAAAAAATTATTATTGTAGAAAATAACTATTAGTATAGTATATCTAAACAAAAACAATAGCGCATCTCAATCAATATTTTCTACGAAAAGAAATATAATAAATAAATATTATGGTATTGGCCTGATTGATAAGGTGGTAGTCGTAATTATTACAATAAAAATGCAAATACAATGATATTTTATATCTAAACGAACAATAATATTTTATTTAATATTATTTATTAAAATAAACGATAAACGTATAATATATATATATATATATATTATTGATTTGGTTAATAAGTAAAACGTCGAAATTTATAATGAAAACGAGAACACGAGTATACGCTTCAATACGAAATACTGAAAATTCTGATGTTATTTATCGTCGAATTCTAACAATTCAACTCTCCTCCCTTTTTTTATTTTTATTTATTTTATCTTTTTTTTTTTTTTTCCTTCTCATTTTTATCATACTAATTATAATCGTATATTCAGAAGTAACGAGGCAGATGATTTACATAAATATCGAGCCGGAGGGGGATGACAAAAAGTTGTAGAAAGAGAAAGAGGGAGATAGGTAGGATAAAGAGAGAGATAGTGGGAGAAAGGGAAAGAAAGAGGGTATCGAGTTTAGCATAATTGCGTTTGAAACGACGATTAGCGTCGTATCAAAAGCATCAAAGTATCTTTTAGAATCTATTATCGGAGAAACGAAGCTCACTATGTAAAGAAATAACGAATGTTTCCTGGATTGTATTCGTCGTCTCAAACGAAGAAAAAAAGAGAGAAATGAAAGGAAAGAAAGAGAGATAGAGAGAGAGAGAGAGAGAGAGAAATAGAGAGTTGCAGAAATTGGGACAACAGAGTAGGAGGAGAAAGAGAACGAGATATATGGAGGATTTATGTATAAAAGAGAAAGAAAGAGAAAGAGAGAGACTGAATAAGAGAAGAAAGAATCTTTCAATGGATAGAAAACAAGAGAGAGAGAGAGAGAGAGAGAGAGAGAGAGAGAGAGAGAAACGTGAGATTACGAGTTTATATGGGTTTCCCGCGTTTGCCACGAAGCTTCGCGATCGAACATTCGATTTTGAAACATTTTTCCTCTCGATCCTATGCTCTATTCCACCACCACCACCACCACCATCACCACCACCTCCTCCTCCTCCTCCTCCTCCTTCTTCTCTTCCTCCTTCTCTTCCACCATCTCACAACAGATTTCCGCCTTTACCATTCCCTCACTCGAAACTCTCGAAGCGGCATAAGCAACATACTAGCCGGATCATTCTCCAATGGCGGCGAAGGTGGATACTCATGAAAGTATATTGCACTTTCCGCCACGGTTTACAACGCGTTGCATTCTCTGATGATTGGATTGAAAATCGATCCTCGACGATTGCGTGTGTTATTGGAAGCGACAGTCTACGGATGCTGGACAGAAAGATGTTCTCTCTCTCTCTCTCTCTCTCTCTCTTGCTCTTTCTATTTCTCTCGTATCTTCTTTTCGCCTATGCTTATCCGCTTTCCTCTTCTTCCTCTTCTACCGTCCTCAATCTCCAAACCAAACACTCGAAAACTCGGCTGTTTCGCGTCCTACCACTGTTTCATATATATATACACATATATATATATATATATATATATATATATATATACGTACGTAAATACATATACATGTATATAGATATGTGCATGTATATATTTTATATGTGTGTACGTTTTTGTACATGTAAATACATGTGTGTATATACACGCATAGAACTCGACAGCAATGTCTACTACGGCTCTTTCCGGTATGCAAGATGGAAATAAACAAATGGGAGCACTTTGGAAATCAGATTGCACTGGGAAGTAAACGTGCTCTCTCTCTCTCTCTCTCTCTATCTCTATCTCTATCTCTATCTATCTGTCTATCTATCTATCTATCTATCTATCTCTATCCCTGTCTATATCTCTATCTCTCTTTCTCATTCTCCTCCTTTCTCTTTATCACTTGGATGCTAGGGATCTAACACATCGGCTAGAGAGACAACTGTGAGAAACATCGAATCGATGTGTAACAACGAACAAACACGATACTATACCCTACTTCGTGGTTATGGAAGCTTTCGAATAGTTGCCGGAAAAAGCGGGGGATAGGGGTTTTAAAAAGCGATTGCCGTTGAAAATATTCGTTCATCGAATCGAATCGAATCGAATCGAATCGAAATATCGTAATACGATATTTTAGATCGAGTAGGAGCTATCGTTTTCTGAAAGCTACGAGACTAGTATGGCTTTGAAAATGATCGATCACTTTAATCCGAGACACGCATGTGAGCCAGCGTACGTGTACACATATAAAATATACGCATGCACAAAAATACATACGTTAAACATTGAACTATATATTCTATGAAGAAAAATAAAAGAATTTTTTTAATGGATTTTATAAGATCAATATGAATGATTATGAAATAAAATAATAATGTGGGGAGGGGGTGGGAGTGGGGGACTTAACTATTATCAAAGAAAAATGAAAAAACAAATCGATATTTTTATGTAACAAATAATACAATATATGATTTAGTATTATATGTCATAA
>NC_140830.1:2342500-2372500 GCF_050613455.1 Vespa mandarinia
TAATCCGAATTATTTTCGAGTTGAAAGGATTAATGTCAACATAACAGATTATGATTACGCATTAGTACATTGAATAGGATAAATCAAGAATCATGAATCATGAATCATGAATGGAACAAATGATCCACCCTTGTAAATACTGAATGATTCACTATTTTGATTCTTTCACCCCCTACCCCTCTTTCTCTCTCTCTCTCTTTCTCTATGTAAATCTTTTTGTCAGTATATATATATATATATATATATATATGTACTTATATATGTATGTATATGTATATTATATATATCTTTGTATATATATATTTATGTATATATGTAACAATGTATTTCAAGTGATCAGGAAACATAACGAATACCTACGTTAGATTTCATCGTCTGATTGAAACGTAAATATCTGCAATTGATGAGAATATAATCTATAATGTAAAACGAGATAGAACTCAATTGATCTTCGCCAATTGGATTTATTCAGTAAGTAACATAAATAAGTATTAAGTTTTTCAAATATATCCAACAAAAAGGGGAAAGTTTCAAATGGGAAACGTGGAAATTTAGGAAATGCAAGTACACGTGCATGCAACCAAAGAAAAAGGTGCGTAATCTATTCGAACAACACGTCATGTACTTAAAGCTCGACGTAGAGATATAAGTCTATATATATATATATATATATATATATATATATATATGTGCGTGTGTGTGTGTGTGTGTGTGTGTGTAGTTGTGTGTATATACGTATGTATGTATATGTGTATAGGGTAAAGTGAAACACAGGCGCCGTACTTTTTACAAGGCAGTCTGCGATTTAACAAATCGATCCAAATGCCACCTCGTAAGAAACAAAAATTGCTTGAAAGGATTTGCTTTCTAGGTTTTTGCCAACTAAATAATTCTAAATAAATGCAAATAGAATTTATTATATACATTTAATGTAAATAATAAATAATTTTTTTACAGAAACACTTTGTAAAAAATACATACGACATATATGATATTTCTTTAGATTCAAACAAAAAAAGAAAAAAGAAAGAAAAGAAAAAAGATTAAAATCAGAAAAAGCATATATCTATTTATATCTATAAGAATGATTTATTTATTTCTTATGTATTATTTTATATTTATTATTTATAATAAAAAGAAACAAAATATTTCTTAAATAATACTATCCAATACTATAACTTTCAGATACTCTCTCATTCTTTTTCTCCAATATAATTTCTAGATTCTTTCTAATATAAATTCAAGATTTTTTCTAAAATAAATTCAAGATTCATTCTAATATAAATTCTTTTTAGATTTTTCTTTTTTCTTTTTTTTGTTTTTTTTTTTTTTCTTGTTTTTGTTTTCTTTTAATATAAATTCTAGATTTATTTTAATATAAATTCTATAATACTTTCTGATATTATACCGACAGATTTTAATACTGTAATATGATGATTTATTTCCTCAACGGATAGTATCGGTAATGATAAAAAATGTTTCCGGTAAAGAATAAATAAACATGAAAAGAAATTATAAAGGGATAAAAATAAAATAAAATGAAATAAAATAAAATAAAATAAAATAAAATAAAATAAAATGAAATGAAATGAAAAGAAATAACGAGAATAGGTAACGGGGAGAGGAGGAGGAGACGAAAGGGTAGGTGGGGGAAAAAAAAATCAAAGTCAAAGTTTGCAAAATAAATTGATCGAAATGTAAAAATATCGTGAACCATGTAGCATGTACATATGTAATTTTAATAATGGGCGTATGGGCGGCGCGCTTCGATACATCATCGGGTAGTAACGTTGAGAACGAAAGCGTAGTTGTGATAGGTCGGGTAGAAATTGAGTTTACCACGTGTACGAAAGTGGATTATATTTGTTTCGCGATGTATTTCGCGACGCACGGGAGATAAATTTTCGGCTCCGTGGTTCCCTACCCATCCACCTTCTCCCCCCCCCCCGCGTCGTCCCTTCTCTTCCACCCTCTTCTCGTTTCTCATGAAATCTAATCTGGGCTTGTCGCTGTGTTAGCGTATTGTTAATTATTTCACGAATCCTGTCCTAACAAAATTTCCTACTTTGCGTGTAACCTTCTAATGGATATTCATCAGCGACTATACCAAATAGGATATTGTTGGGGAACGTTGAAACGTGCGTATGTACCTACTTATTAGTTTTCGAGTAAGAGAAAGATAAATGGAATGGATGAATGAGAATGGATAAAGCCTAAGATAAAGAGAGAATGAAAGAGAGAGGAAGAGAGAGAGAGAGAGAGAAACAGGGAAGGAAGATAGGGAAAAGTCGAGTCTAATTTAGCGTTTGGTGGATAACTTTGTGAAGGCAATCCAACTATCTTGTATATGTAGTGAACGAAGAAGAGAGAAGGAAATACTATGTGTAACTATGAAGATGATAGCCGAAGGCTCTAAGATCCAGCACGTAGAGACTCGAACTCATGAACAAGCAACTCTCTCTCTCTCTCTCTCTCTCTCTCTCTCTCTCTCTCTCTCTTTCTATCGTTCCTTGTATTTTGCGAATTCTCACGATAGTAAATGTGACAATGAAAACTTACAACAGACAAGAGAGAATGAAATATATATATATACAATACATATATATATATATATATTGTATATATTTCCTCGGACTTTACTTTCATAATACGTTCGGTTTCATAACGAACTTGTTACAAGTTATACGAGTTACTAGCACGAGTTTAGTTATTTGAGATATAACAATACGAGAGATAATGACTATACGCTCTTTTCTTTCTTTTTCTGCACTTTTCTTTCCTTTATTTTTCTTTTTTCTTTGTTTTCTTTTCTTTTTTTTTTTTGTTTTTCCTTATTCTTCTTGTTAATATTAAAATTCGAAAAGATAAAATCATTTCAATTATAAATTGTCTATAATATGAAACATTACGTGGATAAATCATAAATGGGAGCACCTATTTTGTCCGTCAGATTTCACATTAAGTTAACAGGCTAGTATATCGACCGATTAATCCAACGAGTATTAACACAAAGTATATGTATCTATGTGTATGTGTATGTATATATATATATATGTATATATATATATATATATATATATATATATATACGGATAGATGTTTCTAAAGTGTTTAAGTATGTATATGTGTTTGTATGTGCGAGCACGTGCGTAAATTTTACTAACAACTATGTCGGCCTTATACGAAAGTTTAAGAGGCTAAAAGCTTCGAAATCTGGTATAAAAATTGAAATACTTACGCGGCAGAGATATGCAGCGAAAAGAGAGAGAGAGAGAGAGAGAGAGAGAGAGAGAGAAGGGGAGAAAGAGAAAGAGAGAGAAAAGTCGATATATCGAAAGGAATTATCGTGCATTGCGATCGGCCTCGAAACTTTCCTTCGAGCAGTGATTTATGCACAAAGCTTTCCGATGCTTGGCGAGGAAGTTCGACTAAGCTTCGAACACGAAAGGTATAAGAATTCTGTATACGCGCTAGACCGAAAGAGCATAAGAAAGAGAAAGAGAGAGGGAGAGGGAGGGAGAGAGAGAGAGAGAGAGAGAGAGAGAGAGAAGGTAAAAGAGAAAATTTGTGACTTCTTCATTAATGGTAATGATCGCGTTCTAGAACTCTTCGAGAACTTGCGAAAGGAAACATCACGATTTGTATTCAGGACGACGATATGGCCGAGTAGTCTCTATGTAACCACAACGGAACAAGGTTCGAGCCAAGATTCGAACCAAGAAACTGAAGGGGTAGGGGTATGATAGGGGGAGATGGTAGTAGATGGGGTTAGATGGGGAATAGGATGGAATAGGGTGGGCTGGATTCGCGAAATAAACTCAAACGATATGAGGGTTGTGCAAAACTGGAAAAAGAGGTTGAGGTTCTTCTTTCGTCCCTATACCTTGACTTCCGACGATAAAAGTGAGCTAAGACCAACGCACACAATGATCTTTTTACATGAACGTCATCTTCTATGACTATACTCTCTCTCTCTCTCTCTCTCTCTCTCTCTCTCTCTCTCTCTCTCTCTCTTTCCCTCTGTCTCTCTTTCTCTTTCTCTGTTTCTTGTTCTCTTTCGAGTAACATCCGAGGGGTTGAATTTTAAAAGGACTTTATTTGGCGATGCCTGCCACTCCTCCGCGTCTCATTGCCCACCATAATCGATATGGAAATCGATAAAAAAGAGAGATACTTTGAATATATCAAAACAGGCAATTTTTTGTATCGAATCACCTAAAAGAACAATGTTAAGCATTTTCTCTCTCCCTATTTCTCTCTCTCTCTCTCTCTCTCTCTCTCTCCCTTTACGAATTTCGAATACACGTGCCACGAGAAATGACTTCCCATAGACTTTCGGGATAACTGAAAAATGTCGTACGTATTATCGATAAAGGAAATGCTGAGCTATTCTCCTACGATATTCCTCGTTTTCGTATCTATCAAATATTCTCGATCGTACTCTATCTATACGTATATATTATTATATATACGTATGTAGTATGTAGATAGACAAATGTATGTACAATTCGTATACATTTTACTATTCTTCTTTTCTTTTTGCTTTCTTTTTTTTTTTTTTTTTTTTTTGGTTTTTTTCTCTTTCTTTCTTTTTTCGTCGATCAACAGCAGTCGAGAAAAAGCTTTAGAATTTGTTCTGTTCGCGTTAAAACCGATGCACGTGTTTCTCCCGAAAGAAAGAAGAAAAAAAAAAATAAAAGGAAAAAGAAAAATATAGAAGAAAAAGAAAGAAAGAAAGTTGTACGAAAGTGATCTCTAAAAGAATTCGTATTACATAGATAGATCCGTCTTTAGTTCTATAATTATTTCAAGATTCACGTAATTAAATATTATCTTGTAAACGTTATTAAAAAGTTCACGTTTATCATCGAAGATACACGCTTGTGATTTTTTTTTCTCTTTTTTTTTCTCAAATCCATCATTCGTCGAATATATTATATCACTATAATAATAATAATAATAATAATAATAATAATAATAATAATAATAATAATAATAATAATAATAATAATAACAATATATAATATAATAAAATAAAATATGAAATATAAAGTGTAGAATTTGAAGAAATACGAAATATAAAATTTATAAAATTGTCAAACACTTCTCATATAATTTATCGTCAGATAAGAAATAATTTGACATATGATTTATTTTTGCTCTATTTTCTTTTTCAATTTATTTTCTATTTTTTTAGATATAAATACTATTATTGTTAGAAAATAGAAAAATTTCTATCATATACGCATACACACACACGCACACATATATATACATACCCTAACTCGATTCTTAAGTTACGCATGAGAAAGATATAATCTATGTAAGCTTATAAACCGATCCGATAGGCCTATAATGGAGAATGATATTTGCCTCTTATTACACTTTGTAATCAATATTTTGTTCATATCTATCGCTAAAGTCACAGAGCTCCTTCCAACGTAAGATGTTGAACAGTCTTAAATTAGCACGTGTAAGCTATGTCTCTTCTACGAGTAAGTACTTGCTTTCGTTAGTTTATACACGTTAATTTCATGCAAGTACTTGAGCTAGTTCGTAATTCTCGCGAGTTTACTAAGCATACGTACGCGCGTGTATTACGAAACCTTATACATAAGTATAGTAGGAAAGGGACAAGCATACGTAAGTAGTTTGAAGTCTCTTGACTTACAGTAGAAGTATGTATATATATATATATATATATATATATATATATATATATATATACTATATGTATATATATATATGTGTATATATATATATATATATATATATGTATATCTGATTACAAAGTATAGGTATGTTAAGAATATCATTATATATTAACCTGATATAATATCTATTGATAAAACCGAATGAAAATTTGATTCTTATCAATTGATATAAATACAATTTGTTTGTAAAAAAATATAATCGAATAAATATATTTCACCTTTTTTATATTAATTAGAATCTTTATTGGGGATAAATTAATTGTTATAACGAGATTAACTCGTGAAAAATTTTTAATTTACTTCAATAGAAATGCAAAAGAAGTTTAGATACGAGGAGGAGGTTTTTTCTTTTTTTTTTTTTTTTTATTATTACTAATCGATTATCGTGATTTTATCTTTCGTTCGAGAATAATAAAGGACAATAATAAAAACGTGAAGGAGAATGAGAAAAGAAGAGGGGAAAGAAAAGAGGAAAGAGACGGAAATTAGTTCTGTTCAGCAATGAGAATCCGTTGCTGAGGAGGATCATTTTCGTTTTACTGGTATGTCTACTATCGATACCCGAGAAACGTCGGGTTAATTACTGTCGAACTTTACGACACCTCGCAAGCTACGTCTATCTGTTTTATACGATAAAAGGAGGGAAAGAGAGAGAGAGAGAGAGAGAGAGAGAGAGAGGGGGACGCTGATTGATTGCCCTAGGGTTATCGAGATCGCTGTAAAATAAATTCATCGTTGTAGAAGAACGAATAGGAAGATTGTTCTCAGTGAGTAAACGTCGTAGAATAAACCTAATCATCCCCCATTTTAAGAATACTCTATCATATCTCGATGATACATGTGATTTTATTAACAGAATCAAGAGAATACGTGTGATCGATAATTATACGAAGATAAAGGAAAGAAAAGAGAAAGAAAGGTAAAAAAAGAGAGAGAGAGAGAGAGAGAGAGAGAAATCCCAAAGAAATATTTTCGTTCTATTTCGTGTTCATATTTTAAGCTGCACATTTCTTTCGAAATTCATATATATATATATATATTAATAAATGAGAGAGTACGTATGATAAACGAGAGAGTACGTGCACGCATATATATAACAAAGAAAGAAAGAATGGAAAAAGAAAGGAAAAAAAAGAAAAAAAGAGAAAAGAAGAAAAAGAAACCGAATGCCTTATAAATATTTTCGATATACATATCTCGCGTTAATGTTTCAAGTGCAAACGTTTCTTTCGAAATTCGATTATTAATAAACGATAGAATACCTGAGATATAAATAACATTCATACGCGTGTACGTATATAATAAAAAGAAAAAGAAAGAGAAAAGAAATAGAAAAGAATTCCTACGAAACATATACGATCAATCTACTTAAAGTTAGAACTAAATTGAAATTTCTTTTTTCAACTTATCAATAATTCATCGCGCGTAAAAGATTATTTTCGAAGGACAACGTATATATATATATATATATATATATATATATATATATATCGTTCAAGTGGCAAAATAAGCTGGATCAATCGAATAGAGATATAATAAAAAAAAAAACAAAAAAAAAACAAAAAAAAAGATAAAAAAAAAGAGAACAAATATGAAAGGAAAAATTCTCAATCGAGTGAAGCCTCATTTCAATCTGAACGAAATGAAATAATAGAGATACATACATACATACATACATATATATTACATACAATATATACATACGATATATGCGAACTCCCATACGTACGTATGTACATACATATATACATATGGGATTGTCGTGATTCATTTCTCCAATGAAAAGAATAAGATTTTAGGTAGTCTCGTATCTAATCTCGAGAGATGATGAGCTACTGGTCATCACTTTACACTGGTTCATGGCCCTCTCAGGGGATTAGTCAAATCCCAAAATAATACCGTGGGCGAGCAGCACCGTGCAATGGTACAAATGGCAGCAACCAATGTAAATCAGCTTCTCTATTTCTCTCTCTCTCTCTCTCTCTCTCTCTCTCTCTCTCTCTCTCTCTCTTTCTCTATCTATATGTCTGTCTGTTTGTATGTCTGTCTATTTGTCTGTCTATTTCATCATCTATCTATCTCCTTTCTATTCCTCTCCGAATTTGAACGATCTAATCGGCAACGACGTTGGTACGTTGCAATAGAAACGCCCCTTTAATACAATTAGAGTACATTACCGCAGCTTACACGGTACGCTTTCTTAAGCAAATATCCTCCGATTGAATGGGACGCTTATGCTACGATGGCATAGGACAAACACATGCTTAATTCCGTACGGAATAATCGAATCGTTTGGCGATCGTCTTCAGTTAGAATTACGGAATTCGGAGGAATGCCACGAGAAATCCATAATGTTCCAACTATGGTACGGAATATGTCTATTATTGGAGGTGGACACGGATGGGGAGGAAAAAGGGAGGGGGAGAGGCGCCGAGGTTTAGAGAGGAGAACGAATATTAAATTATTTTCCCTTTCTTTGAATTTTCTTTTTCTTTTTTTTTCTTTTTTTTTTCTTTTTTTTTTTATTATTATTTTTTTTTTCTTCTTCATTCTCTTTCTTCTCCTGCCTCGATCCCTTTTGCCTTCCTATTCTTCCTACCTTTTCCCTTTCCCTTTTTCTTTTTCTCCTTTTTCTCTTCTTTTTCTCTTTCTTTTTTCCTTTTTCGTTTTTTAAACGGATCGATCAGGATTTAATGAATTTCCACGGATAGATATAGTGAAACGTTCCTAACGGTGAGCGTGTGGAAATAGCGATATCGAGTGGTCACCGAGCCACTGGGACAATATTTTTTCACGAAACGATCGTGTCATCCGTTGAAAGCTCGCGAATTCTCTGTTTTGATTTCTGACGGTGGCGTACAGAGAGTGGGGAAAGAAAAAAGAGAAAGAGAGAAAGAAAGAAAGAGAGAGAGAGAGAGAGAGAGAGAGAGAGAGAGAGAGAGAGAAAGAGAGAGAGAGAGAGAAAGAAAGAGGGGGAAGTAGAGAGGACTTGAAATAACTCGTGGCAGGAGAAACGACGTCTATTAATAGTTTAGAAGAGAGCATCATCTTTGTCGCGAGTTCTGTAGGTATCTCTATCTATCTATCTATCTATCTCTTTCTCTCTCGTCTCTGGTTTTCTTGTAAAATTCATCGTTGATCGTTGATAGTAAAAGGGGATTTTAATTTTTCTACGTTTGCGAAGTATCAATTAGCAATCGATCGATCGATCGATCGGTCGGTTGGTTGGTCGATTGTTTGGTCGTTCGATCGGTCGATCAATATCAAAGTTCGATTTTAAAAGAAAGGACATAAAAAGCATCACCACCGCCACCGCCGACGTCGCCGTCGCCGTCGCCGCCGTCGTCGCCGCCACCGCCGCCGCCGCCACAGCAGCCGTAGTAACAACCCGCGCCACCCGATCGGTCTGGTGAATGTACGATGCGCCTAGACTGGTCGAAAATAGATCTAGGGAATTGGAGTTGCAGTATAGAGTATAAGAAAACGGAAGCTGAGAGGAGAAGCAGTGAGGAGGAGAAAGAGAAAAAGAGAGGAGGAAGAGGAAGAAGAAGAAGAGGAGGAGGAGGAGGAGGAGGAGGAGGTGGAGGAGAAGGAGGAGGAGAAGAAAGAAGAAGACGAAGAAGAAGGGGAGGATAAAGCAAAAGTTGAGTTGTTGGACAAAGACGTAACGAGACTTTGAGAAGAGAGAGCTTTTGGTTAGTCGAAGACACTGAACTTGGAATGATTCTCGGAGCTTGCCCACCTATAAGCCAACTACTGGAAGGAAGTTAAAATCACGTTGGTGTGAATCTAAATAAAGAACTATGGAGAGGAGAGAGTGAAAGAAACGAAAAAGAAAGAAAAAGAAAGCGAGAGAGAGAAAGAGAGTAAGAAAGAGAGAGAGAGAGAGAGAGAGAGAGAAAGAGTGAGGGGTGGGGGGAGGGGAAGCATCGTGTTCCAAGAGGGATACGAGTGTAAGAATGGTAGAGAGAAACGCTTGCAACAGCGGCAGCGGTGTTGGTGTTGGTATTGGTGGTGGCGGCGGGTGCGGTAGCAGCAGCAACAGCAGCGGCAGCAGCAACGGAAGCAGCAGCAGCAGCAGCAGCAGCAGCAGTAGCAACAACAGCAGCAGCAACGGGAATAAGATAAACGCATCATCCCTCAATGGCGTATCAAACGTTGTCCATGAAGGTGGAGTCAAAATTACAGTTATCGAAGAAGCTGTTGGACTTGAGGAGGAATTGACGAGTTTACGCCGTGCCAGTAGCGCTAGATTTTCTCTATTCAAGTGGTTTAAACGAGCCGGCAGTCGGGCTGCCACGTTTGAGAAAAGAAGAAAGATACTCGATAAAATTACTGTTGGTGAAGAAAAAGAAGAAACGGGAAGAGAGGTGGAGGAGGAGGAAGAGGAGGAGGAGGAGCAGGAGCAGGAGGAGGAGGAGGAAGAGGAGGAGGAGGAAGAAGAAGAAGAAAAAGTAAGAAAAGAGACGGATGAAAAAGAAGAGGAAGACGATAAAGGACAACAACGCAGCGTTTCCTCGAGTGCGGAAAGTGTAGAAACTTTCTATAGTACTACAACGGTACGAAGCTTTGCCTTTCACAGCGGTGGTCTCATCACTGGTAAAGAATTGTCATTAGGCATTTTGAAGCAGGCTGCCGAAGTAGGTCCCTTCGCGGCTGGAGCCTCGAAATTGATTGCCAACAAAGAGAACAACGTCGCGGATGTCGCCTCTACGTTACCATCTAACGTTCATTCTCGTAGAAGGGACATCACCACGAGATATTCCCTTCAACCAACTAAAACGAGTTACTCATCCTGCGGTAATTTTCCATTACCAGAAAAAAGACCACTTTCCGGGACCTTGAGAAGAATTCAGGATAAGAATTTAAACGGCGAGGTTATCGTCAGGCGTAAAGTACACGTTAAAGGTAAAAGAAGAGCTCCGAATCCTCCAGAAGTATCGAAGATCATTGGGGTCGATGTACGGGTGGGACAATCAAAAAATAGCAACAGACGAAAGAGGCGAGCGCCGAGACCACCTGAAAATATTGAAACATCCGAGAGTTCTTTGTCTTTAGAAGTTAAAGAGAAGTCAGCTATAACCGATGGTGGAATGGACTCGGGAAATAAAGAAGAAGAGGGACAACAAGTAATAAGCAACGATACTTTGATATTGCAAGGCGGTGTTTTACACTCGAAGAAAAAAGATTTAGAAAAACAAAGTCCAAAATTACGAAAGGATCGATTAGCTTCTAATAATTGTGGTGTCGGTTTTATAAGTGTTCCCGGTTCTAATACGACACGAAACGATACGATATCCCAGGATTTGACGAACTTTCGGAACGTCGTTGACACGGGTACACTTGGCACCGCCATGCCGCGACCTTGGTACAAACGGAGCGTCTTCGAACATTCTCGGGATTCCACGTCGTCTCGAAAGGGCGATGTACTTCGTACATCCTCGGCCATTGGGACGATGGACACCAAGGAAGAATGTGTCGGTGCACAGGGAGTATCATCGAGTCTTACTACGACTACTACCTCTACCTCGGCTTATTCCATGGATGCTTCCCTTTCTAGATTGAGTTTCTTTCATCGTGGTGAACGACAGATGGAGGAAAGGAAACGTGACGTCAAAAGAAAATCTGGATTATCCATCCTAACTAACATAAGCGAACTCGACAAAGAGGCTGCTGCTATCGTACAGGAAGAACAGGCACGAGCACGTGCCTCTATGCTCTTGAAATCCTCGAGATTTACCGAGGCTTATGAAAGGACAAGCGATGTCAATGAGGAACTAGTTCAGGACATGGTAACCTCGGCAATGGAAAATTCCTCACCCAAACAACGCGGTACACGAGCATTGATATCAAAATTCAATGCTATAAGTAACATTACAAAAGTCACGGTTAACACTAATTTCTTTGCAAGGAGGGATCAGCAGGGTACGAAATTTGAACAAGACGTTATCAGAAAGTCTAAATTCGAACAAACGGAATGGAAAGAGAATACGAAATTTTCACGCGTTGGTCAAGCTAATACACGAGTCGAAAAGGATATATCTAAATATTTTTTGCCGCAACAACAGCAACAACAACAACAGAAAGCAACGACCAAAGTCGAGAACAAAGATACGGAAAGAAAAGTAGTATCTGAGAATAAGTTTACTCCAAGAAAGGATAACAACGATCGCCTGATAAAAGAAACTTCCAGTAGGATATCATTCCTACAAAGCCAGCTCGTTGCAAATCGAATGAACGAACCTTTAACTTCTCGTACGATGGTAGAAACGGTGGTGCCCTTAATGGAAGAAAAAATGAAATCTAAGCAGGAATGTGCCAATGAAATAAAGGAAAAGGAAATAAAGGAAAGGGAAAGAAAAATGGATAACGTTATTTCCGTAAGTGGATACTTATTATCCCGTCCGCGTGATTCTAATCAAATTGATAATATAGAAAATGTTTTATCGAAAGAATCGAGAAAACAAAATGATCGTAACGTAGAAACGAATGTGCAAAAGGAATTTACGAATATATTCGATAAAATTGATAGACAGTTACGTACTACTACGAAAGAATTGAAACATGTCGATCATCAGCTAGAATCAATTTCTAATCTCGAAGCAACCAAGGATAGGATGATATTATCTATAGAAGAGGAAGAGGACGAAGGAAAGGAAAAGAAGTTAGAAAAGAAAAAAGACGAACAAGAAAAAGAACAAGAAGGAGAACAAGAAGAAGAAGAAGAAGAAGAAGGAGGAGGAGGAGGAGGAGGAGGAGGAGGAGGAGGAGGAGAAGGAATATCGAGTAAAGTGACTAAAGTCCTCGATATCCTCGTAGAAGCTGAGAAAGATGGGAAAGCAAAGAAGGCTCTTATGCGATCAATGAAATCTATACCGAACGTAGATGAAACTAATCGTAAGATCGAAACGGAAATGATCAAATTGAAATCAACAAATAGCAAGATATCGGCGTCGTTGTTGAACACTATTGAGGATCAAACTACAACAGATTTGAAGGAAATGTTGAAAGAAATGAAACATTCTTTGCCAAAACGTCCAAAACCAAAGAAACGTTTTATCGAGGAAGGATTGACTAATTTTATGGTCAAAGATGTTTTACCGAGTACAAGTAAGATATCTTATGTCGCAAAATCGGTATTGAAGAAGGAAGCGACACCATTAATTCCAACCTCTCAGATCGATTATGAGATTGAAAAGCAAAAAGTTTCCTCGTCCTCGCAAACCAGCGGAAATTTACGTCGATTGAATCAACCATCAACGTCTACGGGATGGAAACAAGAGGATGTCGTTTATAAAACATCCGGCAAAGGAGTATCGGGTTTGGCCTTGGCTAAAAACACATTTCAATTGATTCGTCCTCGTGATTTTGCTGTGATCGAAGCTATCAAGACCACCAAGGGACAACACAAGGAAAACACTTACGCGAATGTAATCGAACGATCGCTCTACGCTAACGCTCTTGTTCATCCCTCGACTAAGCAACAGCAACAACAGCAACAGCAGCACCACCAGCAACAGCAGCAGCACCAGCACCAGCACCAGCAGCAACAGCAACGGCAACGTGATGGGGATCTTTCACGTATCAAGGGAGACTCTGTGAGTGGCCGAGGATTATCGACAATTTCACCCACGAACGAACGAAAATATCTACAGTATGACGACGAACCTAAAGAAGGTCATTAATAATTAAGAATAATCAAAAACAATTACATTTCACGATTTTTCCTTGATCTCTTCGTAAGAAGAAGAAAAAAAGAAAAGAAAAGGAAAGAAAAGAAAAGAAAAAAAAAAAAAAAAAAAAAAAAAAAAAGAAAGGAAAAGTTATAGAAAATATTTTACTTTTTCTCTTTTTCTTTTTTTCTTCTTTTTTTTTTTAGACGACGTACCCTCCACCGGTAACATGAACACCTTGGCTATAAATCGTTTGTTAAGAAAATTAGAGGCAGCTATCGCTTCCGGTCATCATCAGCAAGCGGCAGGATTAGCGAAGGAACTCGCACGATTAAAGATTCATTGTTCTGTGATACGACAACGTACGGCACGTCTAAAGGATCGTTCTATAAAGGTTAATATGTACATCGAAGACAAACTAGCTCACCAAGGTCCAATACCACTTCAGGTAAGCGACCGTAACATTCAATATCTATTTCCTATTCATTAAAGGACATTATACATAGTTCGGTAAGCGAACCCCCTTATCGTAGTTAACAACGAGAATGACTGTCGCCGAATTGAAGACGAAAGTTTATACGGAATTTGAAATACCAACGAACGTTCAACGTTGGATTATTGGAAAAAATTTGGCCGATCGCGATGAGACAACTCTCGAAGAATTACAGGCGATCGATGGCTCACCCATTTTCTTATATCTCGTTGCACCGGGTAAGTCGTTTGATAAAGGAGAAGTATCAGAAAGAAGAAGGACAAAAAGGAAAAAGGAAAAAAAAAAAAAAGAAGAAAAAGAAAACGAATAACAATGAAAAGAACATAATGAAAATATTGCAATCAATTTTCTAAACAATTATATATATTAACTGTAAGAAACAACGTTCCATCTTATTTAGAATTACAAAAGGATTCCGTAATGCAAGCAGAGAAATCAAACTCCGTTGAGGAACTTACGAAGGTTGAGAAGGAAATACGTCAACCGGAAGAAAAAGTAATAACGGAGATGGAGGAAGTTAAACCGACTAGTGTCACTAGCTATGAGAAACAGGTAAAATTGATTACTTGCTGGACAGGACGAGATTTTGGACGAAACAGAATTCGAAAAAAAATAGAAAAAGGAACAAAGAAAAGAAAAAAAGAAAAACGGAAAAAGAAAAAAGAAACAAAAAATTTTCTCCCTACCAAATTTCTAATACTAATCTCAATAATTTATTTCCAAATATTTCATGGTTTATAGCAAAATTTTATTGTACGTTCTATCTAACACGTGTATCGTTTCATTGTCAATTTTTTTCAATTCCTTTTCTCTCTCTCTCTCTCTCTCTCTCTCTCTCATCTATTTATTTTTTCCTTGTTTTTCTAAGATACATATACACATGAGATAAATATATCGTGATATATCGGAAAAATATAATGTTGATAATGTTGACAATGCTTGATAAAAAGAAAAGAAAAGGAAAAAAAAAGAGAAAAAGAAGAAAAGGAAGATAAAATTAAACAGAAAGATATGTATTAATGCCGTTTCTCTTTTCTAATGAAAAAAAAAAAAAAAGAAAAAAAAAAAGAACAAAAAAAGAAAAAAAGGATCAAATTGATATTCGTATCTCGATTGTAGATAGTTAACATTCTCGATAAGCTTTGTTCAATCCTATAGTGTATAGATTTCCATTGACGAGTCTCTTTAATATTTTTTTTATATGCCATTCTATGTTTTTCTCAAATCGAGCGACAGATTGAGCCAGATGAAGAACAGACGCCTGAGGAAGTGAAAATGGAACGATACGAAGAACTCATCTCGTTGGAGAATTGCGATGTTATACCAAATTCCGAAGCTATCGAATGTCCAATATGTTTCGTAACATATGGCCCACGGGAGGGTGTTATTCTCAGAGATTGTTTACATATGTTTTGCAAGTATGTATATTCTATTATAGACAAAAAAATAACTTGCAAAATCATACAATAATAATAATAATAATAATAATAATAATAATAATAATAATATTGCTATATTGTAATAATACAATAATATATTACAGTCAGATAATATTATAAATTAAATTGTAATTATATATTATGATATAGCGATTTAATATATATTCCACATTATAGGAATTTAATATATTATAATAAAACAATTAAGAATAATTTTATCATTGTATTTTTAACAGACTTTGCATAGCTAATACAATAAAATATTGCGAAGAAGCGGAGGTAAAGTGTCCATACAGGGATACCGAATATACGTGTGAATCTACGCTTCAAGAACGCGAGATAAAGGCGGTGAGTTAAATGAACCTGACTATTACCTATAGCCTTTTAGGTTAAGGGTAAAACATTTGTTAGAGATTAGCAGGTGAAACTAAAGACAATGACAACGTTTAGCTCGTCGAAGCGGAAGTATATCAGCAGCACCTCGCCAAGTCGATAATACAAGCGGAGAACAACGCTGGAAACAATGCCTTTCATTGCAAAACACCAGACTGTCCTGGTTGGTGTTATTACGACGACGACGTGAACAATTTTTTATGCCCCGTATGTGGTGTAAATAATTGTCTTACGTGTCAGGTGAGTTTTCATTTTCTTTCGTATAATTTCTTCATGGGTAATAATCTTCTCTTTTCTCCTTTTATCTCAAATTAAAAACAAATCGAAATGAAGAGAAATTTTTCTTATTCTTTTTTCCCTTCATTCTTTTTTTTTTCTCTTTTTGGATACAGGCCGCACACACCGGTAAAAATTGTAAACAATATCAACAAGAATTAAGATTGTCGAAGGAAACTGATCAAGAATCCCGAAGGACAGCAGCAATGCTCGAAGATATGGTCGACAGAGGTGAAGCATTGGCCTGTCCTACTTGTGCAGTTGTTCTAATGAAAAAATGGGGTTGCGATTGGTTAAGATGTTCAATGTGTAAAACAGAAATATGTTGGGTTACCAGAGGACCACGTTGGGGACCAGGAGTAAGTAAAATACTTAATTGAAATTTATCAACGAGAATTTTATTATACTTAAATATAAACACGCAAACATACATATATATATATATATATGTATGTATGTAACTATGTTTCCTTTATCGATCGTTTTTCTCTTTCACAAAACCTAAGGGAAAGGGTGACACATCCGGAGGCTGTAGGTGTGGTGAAAATGGAGTCAAGTGTCATCCTCGTTGCAATTACTGTCACTAAGAACCATCGGAAGAGTCTGCAATTGCCTTGCCAACGGACAAACACAATGTGCCTATCTATTCAAAGCGTATATACCACTGGTACTGGTGGTTCTAACGACGTTAGAGATTCAAAATAATTTGTCATTGTACGATTTCCGTGAGAAAGAGAAAGAGAAAGATTGAGAGAGAGAGAGAGAGAGAGAGAGAGAGAAAGAGAGAAAGAGAGAATGTCTTTCTTGATCAAATTAACCTCATCCTTTTGAAGTTATAATTAAGAAAATTTGTAACAAATGAAGATACCACCATACAAAATGCAAACGAATTTGAATTTAATCCTCGATAATATGCATTATTTCTTGTTAAGAATAAACAATATTATATGTATTATAAGGAATTATAATTGAAATAATATTTTTATCTTAAACATGATAAACGTGTTAAAGTAATTATAATGTTTATGTTTTCTCTTTTTTTTTTTCTTTTTTTTTTTTTTTTAATACAGAAGTATTCAAGATACGTGAAAAATATTTGTAAATATATAAAATATGAAAAAGCGATAGAACGTAATTCTACGTACACACATACAAAACGAAACTTTATGTATATATGTATGTATGTATAGGACATAGATAGATATCGAATTATATACATACATACATATATATATATATATATATATATATATATATATATACAATATATATATATAAACCAGATAGACACATACACGTTCGTTGTCATCGAATTCAAAATCCTAACATTGAACGCGTTATGCTTTACGTATTTTACCTCTACAATTGAAATGGACGAGATTGGGAAATGAAAGAGTGTGCCGACAACAGAACGAACAGGACATATATATCGTGTAATCGAATTTCCGCATTTTTACTTCTCGCGAAAACATTCGAATCGACATAGCATCCGAAAGAGAGAGAGAGAGAGAAAGAGAGAGAGACAGAGAGAGAGAGAGAGAGAGAGGGAGAGAAAGAGAGAGAGAAAGGAATCCCTTTTTTCATTTCAAACGAACGAAAAAAGGTTCATCCTTCTAAATTTTATCCATCAATCTCTCGTAAAACTATTATTCAAATTTTTATTCTATTGAAACAATTATTGTTACGATATAGCGTATAATGTATTTATTATTTGGTTTATAAAAAAAAAAAAAAAAAAAAAAAAAAAAAAAAAAAAAAAAGAAATAATTTATATTGTTTCTATCAAAATATATTTTATATTTTATGATAAGATATATTTTAATAAAATATATAATCGAATTAAAAAAAAAACATATATATATATGTATATATACATACATATTTTTTAATTTCTCTCTCTCTCTCTCTCTCTTTCTCTCTACATATATATAATATATACATATATATATTTTTTGTTTGGCAAAAAAAAAAAAAAAAAAAAAAAAAAGAAAAAAAAACGTGAGCGTGAAGAATCGATAAATTGTAATACGATTATAATTTGATATAATAGAATATTTTTTATTCGTTTGATGGAAAAATTAATATCGTTCATTTAAAAATCTATACAACAATTGCCTATCTATTTATTCATTCATCTATGTATCCATTGATATTGCAGCTCGTGATGCAGACTTAAACTCCTTTAAGATTTTGCATCAGTGCATCAGTATACGTTTTTATTATTTCTGAAGTTTCCATAACAAGTGACTTTTTACGAGGTTGACTTGTCAACCCTTCAACACTCAACCCCTATTAATCGCCTTTTACGGCAAACAGAGGACACTGTTGGTATATTTTATTCACCCTGATCCACAGAGGGTGAAAAAAAAGGAATGAGTCGAATGGCGAATATAAAATTTATAATCTGTTCAATTATCTTGATTATTATTCGTAGGAAAAGAAAGGAGGAAAGAAGAAGAAACAAATTTGCTATAAAAATTTGACAAATATTAACGATCGATAGGTATGATAGAATATATATATATATTTTTTTTTTCTTATTTCTTTTATAAGAAAAATTATTATCAATCTCATAAAATACGTACAACAACGATATGATAAAAATAGAGTAAATTTTTTTTTCTCTGAGGAAAAAAGAAATTGAAGAAGAAAGAAATCGTCATAAAAAAAAGAAAAAAAAAAAAAACAAGAAAAAAAAACCAAAGAATAAAAAAAAGAATTGGATAGATCGATCCTGCAATATCGTTTATTTTTTTTCTTTCTTATACTTACATTTTTCCTAATCTAGAAGGGGAAAAGTATTAAAGAATAAGAATTTGTCAAGAGGTCGCTAATCTTATCGCGTCATTATCGTTACACCATAATTCTTCGAACTTCAAGTTAATCATAAACTCGCATAATATTATTATTTATAAAAATGCAATCTGTTTAATTCTTCGAATCTTATGTCAGCGAGTAAGTAAATAAATATATACGTTCTCGTAACAAACAATCGATTCATTATTAAATTTTTAACCAATCAGAATATTACAAACGTCTTAATACCTTTGACCAATGGAAAGACAGGAGCAAATCTTTTATCCTCGATAAGTTACCAATGTGATATAAGTTTACCGTCACTTAATCAAGAAAGAAATTTAGTTTTATAAAGTCGGTCAATTATTCGTCATTAATTAAGTTAACAAGTAAGATAATTTATTTATCACGTTTATATTATACAGCATCATGTGAAAATCGATTATTAATTTAATAAAGTTTCTGTTTTTTTGGATTTTTGTGAAAACGAGAATAATACGTTTAATAAGAGTAAATTATTTTCATGAAAATACAGGCATGTATTTCGTAAATAAAAATGATATTCAATTATCAAAGATATATATATATATATATACATTACGTATATATGTATCTCTGCATCTATTTTTTTCTTTTTTTTTTTTTGTTTTCTTTTTATTTCTCTTATCCAACAATTTTCAAACACAATTATCTTTAATTGAAATCGTTTTCACAAGATGTCTCGTCGATTATCATATATAATGAGAAATCGATATTGTTTTGTTTATCTGATACCTAAACGATCGGATTGATTTATGTGACATCGTAAGTTCATAATCAGAGAAGAAGAAATTGGGTGTTTAAGTATAAATGTCTCTTTGGATAAAAGAAAAAAGTTAAGAAAATAGAAGAGGATTAATTAATATACGAACATAAAATGAACACGATCAAGCAAAATCTATTAAATATAGAACTCTGTAAGAAATGCAGGTATGATAAAATGCAAGTTCTTTAATATTTAATACACATAAATATTTAAATATATTTGTACATATACATATATATATATATATATATATATATATATATATATGTTTATTAATTTATTTATTTGAATTCTTTTTCTTTCCTTTTCTAAATTTTTTCTCTTCGAATAAGAAAGAGAAAAAAGAATAAAAGAAATACTTAAAATCCCTCTTGCATTCGAGTAAAAATAGATTACTTGCAATGTCCAATGAGAAATATACATATTTTTTTTTTGTTCTGATAAACGTATTGATTAATATCTTGTTTAAACAATGTTCAAATGTTTGGATTAAATTAATCAGATTTAAAAGTTCTTTTTCTTTCGCAAAAACTGACGCCATTACGTTTGAGGAATTAAACAGAAGAAAGAAAAAAAAAAAACAAAAAACAAACAAAAAAAGAGTGAAACGATCCTTTATATGTACGTTTATTCGATTAGATTATAATGGGGGGAGAAAAGAAAAAAAAAAAAAAAAGAGAAAAGAAAGGAAAAAGAAAAACGTCGCGAGTAACTCATGTGTTTTCACTTTCGTTTATATCGTACAAATCACGAATTAAAAACTTTCGTAAACTTTACGCGATAATTCTTGTATTTTATACGTGAAAATTGCCTGTGACGTCAACATCTTATACGATCGAATCGTGAAAAGATATCAAGGTCTATTTGATTTTCAACATAGTGACAATGGCAGCACGTAAACAAACACGTAAATTGATATTTGATCTAGAGTGTATTTATAATTGAACACGATAATGATACTCTTCAGTTGTTTTCACTGTTGCGAAATAAAAGTTTCATATAAACAGTTCACACATATACACACACACACACACATACACTTTCCATTAGATGATGATCATAAGTGAAAACATAAAGGAGAAAAGAGAAGAAAAAAAAAAAAGACATCAGACGATGTAAACACGAAAGAAACGTGGATTCGCTTACATCGTTCACGCCTCCGTTAATTATAATTTTATATAGATTTATATAGAAATCATATAGGATAATTGATATAATTAATACGTTAATTGTTCTTATTCTTGTATCATAAGATCGTTTAATTATCGTCTAATTTTCTTACAGAAAATATCAATCGTCTTATAACAAAGATTTAGAGAACAGTACAAATTATTGCAATTGTTTGGTAAGTTTATATTGATAATAAATATTGATCGATAAAAAAGGATTATTATTAAATTATTAAATATTTTTTTTTTTCGTTTTATTTAATAAACGTATATTGTATTTATGTAATATTTACTTGAAAAATGATCAAATTGTTTCTCAATCAATTTAGGAAGTAAAGGATGGAATTGACGATGAAATAAATATGGTGCAAGTTAATAAAAAAGAAATAGAAGAAGAAAAGGAAAAGGAAGAGGAAAATGTCGATTCAAAGGCAAAAGGAGAGGAAGAGGATGAGGAAAATTTAGAAATTTCGGAAATCTTTAAAATAGATGAAACGAAGGAAGAAGTGAAAGATATAACGAGAAAAGAGATTAATGACGAAAAAGATAAGAGTATAAATAATGTGAAACAAAGGGAACATTTAAATGACGAAAATTATGAAAACGAAATTAAAATGTTAGAAAGAGAAATTGAATCTAACGAAGAAGAAGAAAAAGAAGAATTAGAAGAAGAAGGAGAAGAATTAGAAGAAAAAGAAGAAAAGGAGGAAGTTTTAAGTGGAAAAAATAATCTGACGAAATTGTTAAAAAATGTAAATCAATACGTGGTATAATTATTGCAGTTTTACAATTTGAAGAAAGAAAAAAAAAACAAACAAACAAAAAGACAAAAATTAGCCTAAAGAATTTTGGAAACAAAAAGAAAAAACTAATTGATTTTTATAAATTGTCTTAGAATTATTTTGGCCTATCATATATAATTACAATCTATATTAGATATTTTAATAATATGATTTTTCTTTTTTTTTTACAGGCCAATGAAAATGAAATATCAGAAGATACGTATGAAAACGAGTACATGCAAAATGAAAGATACAATGAATTAATGTTATTAATGGCAAATGATTTTGTACCAAACTTTGAACCATTCGAATGTCCAATATGTTTAGTTCCTTATAAATCTCTGGAAGGATTAGTTTTGAAGGATTGTTTACACACATTTTGCAAGTACATCATTGCAATGAAATCATTTGAAAATTATTATTCCTTTTCCTCTTACAAATTCATCATCCTTTTTTGTTCTTTTCTTTCTTCTTATATTTTATTACTCCTCCTTTCCTTTTTTTTTCTTCTTCTTTTGTTTTCTCTTTTTATTGATCGCAAGGATGAAATTATTTATTTATTTTTTGTTTGTTTGTTTTTTCTTTTTTTTTTTTTTTCCAGAACATGCCTCGCAAATACAGTTTTATTTTCTGACGATGCAGACGTGAAGTGTCCGTACAAAGACGAAAATTATTCTTGCGAAGGAACGATACAACAAAGCGAGATTAAAGCGGTAAATTTATCATTGAATTCATTTACGTTGAGAGAAATTTTTTTTCTTAAATTGATTAATGTGATATCGAGATAAAATTAAAAATTTAGATAGTAAAATTGGAAGATTTTAACAAATATTTACAAAGATCGATAGTACAAGCCGAAAGTAAAGCAGGAAATTCTGCTTATCACTGTAAAACACCAGACTGTCCTGGTTGGTGTATTTATGAACCATATGTTGAAAGTTTTATATGTCCTGTATGTGAAAAAAAAAATTGTCTTCTATGTAAGGTAATTATTACAAATGATTTACATCGAGTATATCCTATAATAATTATTGTTGTTGTTCGTTTAATTTTTTTTATATAATGATCCTTTTTATTTTATTCTATTCTTTTTCTTTTTTTTTTTTTCTATAGATGATACATAAAGTAAATTGTACGGAAGACATGTTACTCGCGGAATCATCAGATTCAAAATCTGAAATGTTAATTCAGAAGATGTTACGTAATAAAAATGCACTTCCTTGTCCCACATGTAACACAATAATAATGAAAATAGATGGTTGCGATGCAGTTGTATGCACTATATGTAAAACCGAAATATGTTGGTTAACACGAGGACCACGTTGGGGCCCCAAAGTAATAATATTATCAAAAAAAAAAAAAAATATATATATATATTATTAAATAATTATATATTATACAGGATGGTCGAAAAGTTTAACAGATAAATTTAGGAAAATTAATTACTTTTCTTTTGTCGAGACATTCCATAAGTAAGTCAACTCGTAAACTCGTAGTTTTACAGATTTTAAAAGAAAAAAAAAAATTTAATCTCGAAAAATCTCCAGAAAAAGTGATGAATTTTTTTGTTTTGTTTAAATAATAACCTTCAGGAACTTTTTATCCATCCTATATATTAATATTTTTTTTTTTTTTTTTTTTTTATATCATTTATAAAATTTCACGTAACATAATTTATTAATTTCAGGGCCAAGGTGATACCTCCGGTGGTTGCAAGTGCAATGTAAACATAAAATGTCATCCAAACTGTCGCAATTGTCATTGACTCGGTCCATTAAAAAATATACATTTTATATATAATAAAACATATTCGTATAATTAGCTAAGTAAAGAGCATTCTTTTTTTGTCTGTACAAATAATAAAAGTGTGAAAATATAATAATGTTTAAGCCTTTTTTTTCTTTTTTTTTTTTGTTTTTCATCAATCCTGATTTTCTTAATGATTTATGTCAACAATAAGTCTCGATCTATTTTTTTTTTATTTTTGACAAACGATGATCTCTATTATACAAACTGTTTGATTACGCGTAAGAAAGGTATAACTTTGATAAGCTCAATGCATCAATGCAATAATAAGTGCATATTGGGGACGGTATTCTCGTATTGCGTTTTAAGTTCATATTTGTCGCTGAAGTCATGAGGGAACTATTGATAAACTATTATTTTTTTCTTACTTGCATATAAAAATTTGTCACACGTTAACTCTAATTAATTAATTAATTAATTAATTAATTAGTTAATTAATTATTTTCTCACGTGTATACCCGATCATGGTAAATCTCCAAGAGAATGAAATCAAACAAATGTATTATCAATCGATAAATTACCGACCGTAATAGAATCTTCAAAAGTTCATCCTTTAATGCTTAATTAATTTTTAAAATACAAATAAAAAAAAAACAAACAAAAAAAAAGGATTAAAGGAAACCACTATGAAACATTTTTTTTCTCTTTCTTTCTTTTTTTAATTCGTTTTGTACTGACGTTTTCTTTTTTTTTTTCTTTTTTTTTTCTTTTTTTTTTTTTTAATTCTTAATATTACTACAAGACGCTCTTTCAATCAACGTTATCCTTATTTAAAGCTTTATTTATAAATCTAAGATGTACAATAAATTATAGATTTGTATGATTACTCTGATCATAAATGCATCAATTAGTTAATTCTCATTCAAAGGCACATCCCTTGTACCGATTTGTTGCAATCGACTAATCAACGCGGATTGATGATGAGTAATTTGTTGATTTAAGTTATTACCACCTGCACTTTGCAATATTTGGACTAATGATAGTTGCGCAGTAGTAAGATCCATTTCACCATAATATTTAAAATCATTAACGCTCAGAAGCTTTCCTTCTAATATCCCAGCTATAATAGATCAAAACTTAATTATATTAAAATGATCATTATTTACAATTTAATACTTACCAATTAAAGTAACTTGTGAGGACTTTCTAAGTATCTTCAAAAGATCGATTACATTGTTTTCTGGACTGAATATTACAAAAAAGGGTGAACGGTATAATAAACTTATAGCTTTATACGGAGTATCTTTTAAAGCCAAATCTAATATAGTAGTTCCATATGTCTTCAAATACATATTCTTTCTTTTCAATGGAACAGCTAATTCGAATACTTCTTCTTGAGTTATAGAATTTTTATGAAGAAAAGCTATCATCTTTGAATTATCAAACCAATTTAAAACTTCTCGTGCCAAAATTTGATGATAAGGATTATATTTATCCTTCGTAATCTTTTTATTTTTGGTACATAAATCTAATAACGTTTTATCTTTCTTTACATTTTCATAAAACGGTGAAAGAAATTCTTGAAAAAGTGCTTTAGTATAATGCGGTGGTTTAGGCTTTTGTATGTTTATTTTGCCTCTGAAACGCTTTTGCTGTAGAAAAAGTTGATTTGGTATTGATATCTGAAACACTAAAAACAAAATATATCAAAATATTAAATTAATTGCTTTTAACGATATTATTATATAAATTTTAATATATATATATATATATGTATATATGTATATAAATATTATATTACCCACCCGTGCTATTATAAGGATCCCATTGTACCTAATCTTTTAGATATAGCAATACATTTAAGTATTTGCTAAATTTATTAAGATTTTGTAAACTTATGAGAGTGCATTGGTAACAACAAAATAATTAATGCTCAATAAGCATTGTTTATAAAGATACTGACATTATTATTGGCTATGTTGATATATTTGATTAAAAGTAGATGAATATAGTCGATACAGAGCATAAAGAGACAAGTATAAAATTATATTTACAGAATCATTTATTTTGTTATTAACTTTATAAGGCACTTTGGGACAAATCGTACATGTAGATAAAAAAAAAAATATATATATATATATATATAAATATATATATATACGCATATACGAGAATAGGTGTTGTATGTATATATAAATGTAATTTTTGATATGTATGTATGTGTATGTGTGTAAATAAGAATTATGTATTTATATATATATATATATATATCGCTTTTACTTATTAGCTTAATTTCATATTTATTTAATCCTACTTTGTCTTTAGTATTATGCGATATAATTAATTGTTCCACTACAATAATTACTGCTCTCATGACGACCTTCTATACTGTCACCAAAATTAAGTGACTTTCTATTCTTTCCAAGTCTCAACATTGAACGAATACCACCTTTCTTTCTAGAACGTTTATATCGATCATCCAAAGCTGAATTAAGTGATGCTTGTTTTACATCACCACGACTATTCGAAAATCCTTCATGGTCATCTTTAAAATGATTAGTACTCGATATCTCTCCATGTACATCATCTACTAGCCAATGCTTTCTTGGCGAAGTATATTTATTGTTACATCCAGGAATAGTATAAACATATTCAGATTGTGTTGGATCTAATGATTTTTTATCATAAACTTTTGTATTATTATCACATGTAGTACTTTCTGGTACTGTTACTTTAATCCCACTTTTTTCATAATTATCAATTTTACATTCCTTTCTTAAACAATCATCCGTCTCCGCGGATTGATTATTTTGTTGTTCTACATTTTTATTTTCTCTACCTTCTCGTAACTTTTTATTCCTTTTATAGGTATCCGTATTTTTTGCATCAAGCGCGGCATGCCTTTTCTCTGACATACTTTGCCTGCCCAAAGCGTCACGTGAAAATTTATTCGACGAAGAATTAAATTCTTCTAAAGATAATTGACTATCATACGTTGGATCGCCAGAATATTGACTATCTTTATCATCTAGATTTTTCTTCGTTTCAACAGACTGAGAACATTCGTTATTAGATTCTTCTAACAATACTGACTCAACACGATCTTCTCTCGGTCCTATAGTTATTTTTTTAACATTGCTCACGGTAACCGGTTCTATCCAGGTTTTATTAGTGGCAATACAATAACTCTCATTCCTTAAACTATTTTTATTATATTGTTCCGTTAATCTGTCAATAACAGGATTCCATGGGGAAGCTGTTACACAAGATAATAATCCAGCATTATCCAATGTTTCAGATTGTGAATTTAAATTGTTTTTTTCTTTGACTCTACCATCATTAACTTTTGTGGAATCTGAAATGTATATGGTATTAGAAGATTCTATTTTACAATGAGAAGACATATTCTCAATAATATTTTTGTCATTAGCGTCGTATGATGATAAACGTCTGGCAATTGTAAGTGTAATGACACCAGTAACAGAACTGTTTGTATTAAGCATTGCTCTTCTTAAAGTTTCCATTGCATCAGAATTTGATAATCCCAAAAGTGATACACCATTAACATTAAGCAATTGATCATTAGTACGTAAACGGCCATCCCTTGAGGCTGCACCACCATGAAGTACACTTTTGATAAAAATTCCTAAATCCATATTAGTATTGTCATCTGTACTACTTGTTTTCCCTTTTACACTGACACCTAAGCCAGCTTTTTCAGAATCATGTACTGGAATGTCTAATGTTAATATCATACGATTTTTACGTGGTGACAATACAATATCCTCAGAAGGTTTGACTGTTTTAAATGTACATTTTTCATAATCGTGTACATTTAATTTTTCTTGAAAATCATTATTTTTATTTGTCGGAGATCTATCCAATGCGTTCCAATATTTCGAACCTTCTATTACTTCTAATGGTTGATTAATGGAAGATGTTTGACAATGTGAATCTAAGCTATTCGATGAGACTTCCTCTTGACGCGATACAACCAATCGAACTTTACCACCAGCTGGTATACTTCTCAACAAAGAAACAACTTCTGCTTGGCTTTTACCAGTCATTTCTTTTTTATTTACTTCTAATAATCTATCGCCAGGCCTTAATCTACCATCTTCAACTGCAGCACCCATTGGTAAGATATTTTTTATATAAATTGGACAATGACCACCAGCAGGATTATCACGTGTGGTAACGCTAAAGCCCAATCCATTATTTCCTTTAGTTAATTCTATTTCTATCATACGGCCAATCTTTCTAGTATTCGCAGTTTGCAATATATTATAATTGCTACATTGGAGCCTTTTAACATTGTCCTCGTTTTCAGATTTCTCAGTGGTCTCATTAATATTAATATGATTTTTACGAATGGACTTTTCGTTATGTGATTTTTTATGCTTTACAATCGATATCTTTAAACATTTTTCAGTCATACAGGTTCTAAAGATATCTTGGACTTTGGAAAATGGTATGTGTAACAAATTATGGCCATTTATTTTAATAATTTTATCATGTAGATCAATTTGACCATCGCGTGCTATACGTCCATTAGGTTCAATACCCTCCACTCTAAGACCTTGATCATTACCTAAAAGATCATAACATGGAACTACATGAAGTCCCAATGGTCCGGCTTCATTTTTTATCACAATTTCACGAATTTCTCCTTGATCTAAAGACTCTACATTGGTATTTGAAAAATCATAACAAGCTTTGGCATCCTGTCCTAATGGTTCTCTACGTCGAGATTCTCTAGGTAATGATTGAGCCGAATATGTTGTTAAATTGGGTTCTCTATTTGAAAGAGCATGCATAGATAATCTTTTGGCGCCTTCTCTTTTGATACTACTGCTGGATATTGATGCATGAGTATCGATTAAATATGGTTGGTCTTTACCATCGGAATGAAAAAAATCTGGACTATTGGTACCAACCGAACTAGCTCCATCTCCGCCGGCATGAATGACATCGTTACTTGCAAAATGGGCAACAATTTGTTCTCTATCGTCAGCAACATCGCATAACCTATCATCAGGATCAAGAAGTCCACCACCGGTCAATGTAGATAAACTATTAATGGTAATACCACTGTCATTCTTTCCTGTTGCCTTTTTATATCTCAATATAGCTTCGTGCATCAAATCTTTAACAAGTAGCGTTCCGTCTCCACATGGAACTACCACTCTAACGTTTTCGAAACACACAGTTACCTTCATCGTGTCAATTTCATATTATGAAAATTTTAAGCGTACTTTTGGTACGCATTCAAAGTTCAACGTGGAAAATACAAATAGTATTGAAAATAAATTAATCGTTGTGAAATGTATTAATCAATGATTAGATTTCACGATGCACTATGCATTTCTTTCTTATTAAAGTCGTCATCGTACACTAGTCGTCGTTCCGTTTACCACCATATCTTGCGAGTGAATCATCGACGTAGCAATCACTATGTTAAGAATACTTGACGAATATAATCTATCCCTTTGATCAATATAAACGTAATTTAATAATATTAGATAAAACGTTGTTGATAAAAATAAAAAGTCTGTCAATTAGTTCGATCGAATAGACGCTAACGCATTCTAATTTTATCCTATCAAATACAAGGAACGGACGCACTCGCCATTACGACAATTTGTTCCATCTCGTCGTTCCGTCGTTCGAAACGACGGAATTCTCTACTCGAGATTCATCCTAATGATACAGGTTAGCCAACAAAAAATAATATAGAACGTAACCGCTACGATATATAATCTACTCCCATTAAATATTACATGTTACTCATATTCTTAATTACAACGAACGAATATTTAAATTATATTTACCTTCGTTTAAAATTCGTGCCATTTTTGTAAAAGTTTCGAAATTGTTTAAAGTGAGATCAAAATTTCTATTTAATGTTACACGTGCATACGTTATATTTCTTTTCCTCTTACTGCTACTCCATCCTTATTTACTTTATAACCACACAAGAATGGTCCAAATTCTCAGATCCTTTTCCAATGTGTTCCAATCTTAAGGTTACTTTACAATTGGTTATGTTAAGCTTCATTTGCAAATAATCATTTCTTTTTTTTCCTAGCTCCTTTCATTAATTATCTATACTTTTATCTTTTCTATTTACTTACGATAATATATATATATATATATATATATATATATATATGTATATACACACACATATAAATTCAATAGATGACAAAAGTACTAAGTCAAATACCAACTTAAAATTTTACTTTACATTCTGGTAAATGTAACATAAGAAATATATTCACCAATTAAGTAATAGTCACGTACTCTCTTACATATATATATATATATGATATATATACATATATATATGCACATATATAATATATCTAGCTCTGTACGAAAGACCTACCCAAACCTCGTTTGTAACTCGAAATGTCAACCTTAGCAGAAAATTTCTAGTAATCATACAGTAAAAATTTTTTCATTACGTCATTGTCTTTAAACTAATCCCAAGCATATTTACAAATAGAATTCTATATTTCTTCCTGCATAATGAAGTGGTTCGAAGGAAGTATTAACGACGCTGTTACTACGTCGAAATCAAGGAAAGCAATTTTCGTTGTCTTCGTGGAAGGTGAATATTATCTATTTTAAGGTTATGAAAGCAAAAGAAACTAAATAGTCATCCATTTGTATATATAAAATGTATTTCTTCAATTTTTTTTTTTATTTATT
>NC_140830.1:2377500-2382500 GCF_050613455.1 Vespa mandarinia
CAAGAAACAAAAAAAAAGAAGAAGAAGCAGAAGAGGAAGAAGAAGAAGAAGAAGGAAAAAAAAATTTAGGAAGAGAAAACGAAAGAGAGAGAGAGAGAGAGAGAGAGAGAGAAAAAAAATATTATCCTCTACACCTCGAGCTATCTCGACAAACAGTCGTTTCTGTCGAGTCTAATCTCAACGAACGAATCATCATCTCGTGATCATCGATAATTCGTATTTCACATTGTTATCTACCTCCATTTCGTCTATTAATAATTATATTATCATTATCTCGTTTCACCCTTTTTTGTTTTTTTCTTTTTTTTTTCCATTCTTTTATCTTTCTCTTTGCCCCTCAACAAAAATTACGTAGACGATGTTATTGTGAAAATTGAAGTTTTAATAATAAGTGTTAAAAAGTTAGTGTCGATGTATCGAAAATTATTTCGATCATTAGAATTGTGCGAGTGTGATCACATGAAATATTTTTGTCAGATGTTATAATTATAAAGAAATATATATATATATATCTATATATATATAATATAATGTAATATGTAATATGAATGATAAAAAGTGTAGAATTTTTTATGTTAATGAACGATAATTGGTATCGTTTATTTCTTCAAGAAAATAATAATGTCGGAAGAACGTAACAGTACGATGACCTCGGAAGTTTCCAAAATGGCAAGTAATACCGTCGATACTTCCAAAGTTTCATTTAGTATCGAAAGATTATTAGCGCCTATCGTGAAATCAAATAACGAGGAGAACAATTTATTGGAGAGGGCACATTTTTCTTTACGCGTATGCGATCGTAAGTATAATCATTATTCAAACGCGTTTTTATAATTCTAATGTCTCATATTTTAATCATATTAATGAATATATTATATATTTGTTACATTTTTCGTTTCTTTTCTTTTTTCTTTTTTTTTTTTTTTTTTTTATAATCAAAAATTTTAATTCAGATGTAGCAAGTATTGACGCCATTATAAAGATTTCAATTTTTTTTTTTTATTTGAAAACAAATATTTTTTTTTTCTTTCCTTTTTTTTTTCTTTCGATAGCAAATGACTCAGAAACGAAGATAGTTGTAACACCCGATTCGTCAGTTTCAATGGCGGAAGAAATTGAGCTTGATGATACTGATATGGTTTGTTCCACTTCGCCTGAGCCAGAAATGTGTTATGGTATGTATAAGATTATCCTCTTAAATATTAATCGATGACTCGTTAAAATCATAATTATCACTTTCTCTCTCTTCCTCTCACTCCCTCTCTCTCTCTCTTTTTCTCTCTTTCTTTCTCTCTATCTATCTATCTATCTATCTATCTATCTATCTATCTATCTCTTTCTCTGTTTTCTCATTAGTCTTGACAAGATGTTCCAAAAATTAGATGTATATATATGACGTCATATTATTTGGCAAACAAAATCTTTTAGGAACAAGTAAGAAATTGATGTATACGCAGATGGTAAACACTTGTGTCTACCTTGTTAAATCAGCGATGTAATGAAGACATATTGAGAATGATGATGAAAAGATAATAAATTTTAAATATTTGTAATCTAACAAATAAGAGCTTAAAAGAGAAAAGGAGAAAGAGAGAAAGAAAGAAAGAGAGAGAGAGAGAGAGAGAGAGAGGGAGAGAGAGAAAGAGTTAGTAAACATTCTACACGATAAATACTCACCTTTTAATTAATCAAACAAAATGAATAAATAATTCTTAAATTATATTTAAATGTATCAATTTTATCATTATTATATATATATATATAAAATTTTTTTTTCTCGACTATATTGAAGGACTTATCATTTTTAAACGACATTTAATATATTAATCTTTTCGCATGATTATAATTTTATATTCGATATGTCCTTTTGAATAAATAAAATGAATGTATTCGAATATTTGCATAAACAATTACATATATATATATCATGTTTTAATATATGATAAAATGTTAAAAGAGATTCTACGTCTTGATAATGGCACGTTTTCCAAAACGTCTCAATTAACTTACGAACAAGTAATTGATACAAAATTCAAACTTATCGTTCTTGTAGTAAACGAAAGTACGTAAGTTCGTAGGAAGGAGCACGGTTTCACGAGTTTGATCCATTACTTCCTGTGGGCTCCACGCCCACTCAATGTTCCTACTTCTCGTCCACTATTTATCTGTCTCCTGCTAATTCTGCCATGGAAATGCAACTATACTTGAATACCTAACATGTACGCGCACACGCACATAAGTACGCACAAAGAGGGATATATAAAAAAATAAAATAAAATAAAATAAAATAAAATAAAGTAAAATAGATAAAAATAAATAGTCCGATATACTTTATTAATTCTTAATCATTACGAAGTTCCAAATTCGAACGATAAGTTCGATCCCCTATCGAACGGAACTTTCACAAACGAAAGCGAATTTTTTGTACGTGTAACGAGAGAAAAGAATGTAAAAGATGAAGAAGAAGAAGAAGAAAAAAAACAAACAAAGAAAAAAAGAAAAGTAAAAAGAAAATAAAGAAATCGTCGATTTAACACTGAACAATGACTATAACTTGAGAAACGTTTGAGAATAATTAATAAGATATGAGAGATTCGTGCAGTTAACCACGTCCCATCTCGTCGCATTTATACCAAACTCACGTCGACTAATTTCTACCGAACTGTGCAGTTATTCGTGATTTACATGGCGTAATGCTCGCCACGATAAATTCGAGATCTAAGGAAAGGACAATTCTCGTTTGCGCCATGCGGTTCGACTGAGATATGTGGGACGTCGACGTCCAACCACAAAGCCGTCAACGTGCTACGTAAATCTTTGCGAGAGCAACTCGAAGGAACGAGAGAGAGAAAAAAAAAGATAGATAGAGAAAGAGAGAGAGAGAGAGAGAGAGAGCCGCCCAGAAAGACGATCCGCTTTCATGCCGACCAAACCAATTTTCAATTTTTTTTCTCCTTTTTATTTTTTCTTTGTTTTTTTTTTTTTCTTTTTAGTTTGAACTTTTCTTCCTTTTTTTCTTTTTTTCTTCCAAAACAATTTCAGAATCATTTTACATCTAATATTATCTCTTCTCTTCTTTTTTTTCTTCTTTTTCTTTTAATTACTTTTTTCTCACCTTTCAATTAATCCTTAAACTAAAAAAAGAAGAAGAAGAAGAAGAAGAAGAAGGAAAAACGTTCGATCGAATTAAATAAAAATTAAAATCTATCCTATTTTTATTATCAACATGTGCGCGCGCGTGCACGCGCGCGTGTGCGCGATTACATGATTTTCTTGAATTAATTATCGAATTAATTAACAGTACGATGTCATACGAATGAAAATTAGGCGAACTTTATTGCGTATTTCTCTTAACCCGAGCGTCATTCATCACCGAATAATTAGAAGACAAGTTCACCGTGGCTCGCGGCAATTAGGTAAACTAGAAGGCGTGGTGTTCTATTTCCGCGACGTTCTCCTCGTGTCTTTTCTTCTTTTTATTATTTCTTTTCTTTTTCTATTTCCTTTCTTTTTTTTCTTTCTTCTTCTTCTTGGTTTTTTTTTTTTTTTTTTTTTTTTTCTTTGGTTTCTTTCATTCGTCTCCAGTCTCTTTTTGTAGCCGTTTATCTCATCACAGTTTCGGTCCCCTCGGCAACCCTTTTCTTACTTCCTCCTCCTTTTCCTCCTCTTCTTCTTCTTCTTCTTCTTCTCCTTCTTCTTCTTAGAGGTCGTTCGTCAATGCAACCGAGTCAGAAACCCGACGACAAATGAGCCAAACGTTTCTTTCCTCTTGCAAGTATCTTCACAGAGAAACTTCTCCTTCTCTTTCTCCTCCTCCTTCTCCTCCTGCTCCTCCTTTTCCTTCTTCTTCTTCTTCTTCTTCTTCTTCTTCTTCTTCCTTCCTCCTCCTCCTTCTTCTTCTATGATATCGACTACGAGAGAAGAGATTTTAAACTCTATACGAAATGCTATTCGCCAACTCGACCGAATCAAAGACGGTACGATTTTAGCCGCGGATGACTCCGTTCGAGAGTCTTTAGAACGTGGCCCGAGTTCGAAGTTCTCGAGAAACATGCGAGAAACGCGACAATTACATTCCCCATCTGACAATTAGTAGTCGGTAAACGTTACCTACCAAGTTCTTTTTAATCTTTCTCTTTTATTTATTTTTTTTCCTTTTTTTTTCTCTCTTTCCCTTTCTCTCTCTCTCTCTCTCTCTCTCTCTCTGTCTCTCGAAATATTTATTACCTATCTCAAGACGTTCGATTTAATTTTTTCTCCTTTCTTTTACTTTTTTTCTCCTTCCACGAGGCTATTACCCAAGAAGAAAATTTTATAAGAATATTTTTCGGTGGGAATAAATTTCGTTAAAAAAGAAAAGAAAAAAAAAAAAAAAAAAAAAACAACGGAAGAAAATAAATACGATAAAATCTCCGAAAGTATAATTTTTGTTTTATTTTCTTTTCATCAAATATTAAAACACTTGCGAGTAGTAGTAGATAGGAGTATATTGAAATTATAAGATGGGGGAGGAAGCGGGAGGGACGAACTGTTTTTCGTCGGATGACGAATGGGCAGATAATTAGAAGATGATCCTCACCGTTTAAGAGCCCACGGTCTTGTTACCAGAATACTAAAAGAGAACTTGGAAGACATTCCTCATGGGTAAACCGTGAGACGTCATGTACCGCTGCCTTGTAACTTGGGATAAGTATAAATATAAACAAGTTTGTGGGATAAGGAGAAGAAAAAAAAAAAAAAAAAAAAAGAAAAAAAAAGAAGAACAAAGAAAACAAAAAAGAAAGAAAAAGAAAAAAGTAAGAAGATTAATGAGAGTAAGGCAATTTTAGGGTAGGTTAATTGGAAAGCTGGGCGATGAACTCCCCCTCCCAACCCTCTCCGTTCGACCGACCGACCGCCCGCCTCCTCTACTCACTATCGTATCACCGTCACCTCCTTTCCATTCTATCATTCTATCCTTTTGAGAATATTAATATATTGAATGGCACACGCGGAATCTC
>NC_140830.1:2387500-2402500 GCF_050613455.1 Vespa mandarinia
TTTGAAGTAATGTAAAGCAGTAGCAACAGTAGCTCTAGGCATTGGAGGTGTAAAACGACGACAGAAATCACGTAATTGTAATTCATAAAATCTAAGAAGTGTACGTTCCTCATTGTCCGAAAGAAAATGTGCCTCTCTTTCTTCTGGCTTATAGATAGTAATATGAAAATATACAGGATGTTCTATGCATTTAAGAAAATAAGAAATAGATACTAATAATAAAATTATTATCTAAATGTCCTACATTATCGATTGAGTTAAACGTAAACATAACCTCACAATTCATACGTAATTGAATATAAATTTATTTAATTATGACGTAGTTATAAATGAAAAAAAATGATTTAATTCCCTTAACCTCAATTATTATAATACGATTTTTCTTTTGTTCTAATTCGTTAAAAAAACTTACAGACATATTGGCACCATGTTTTTCAATGAAATCAGCATTAGTTTTCTCTCGTAACGTCGTTAATTCATTCTCGTCTCTAAACATCCAAAATTTATTTTGCGAGCTTTGAGGAAACATTTCTATACGTCGACGCCAGAATGAAGAATAAATCTTCGATTAAATCTATGTAAAAAGATAAATAAAATCACGATTATACTACAACAATCGACAGATGTTGCACGTGCTGTCGTAATGAAAGTACTTTATCGATTATTGACTAGAGGGCAGCATAGTTTGTTGTCTCATGCGCAGATACGTCGGTACGAACGACACCTACATTTCAAAATCTATTCTAATTTTTTACATTACAATTATAATTATATAATAAATTTAATTTTAAATATTATACTTATAATAATATATATATATAAATATAAATATTATAATATATAATATATAATATATAATATATATAATATATATATATATACAACTATTATTAATAAATTTAATTTTAAATAAAATAAAAATAAAAATGAAAACTATTATAATAAAATTTGATTTGTAACAATTGAAAATCATATTTCAAAATACAATTTATTTTATTATCTTGTACGACATTTAAATTTAAATTAAAATTGATTATGATACGATTAAGAATAATAGAATTTATTATTCGATTCAAATAATATTATCGTTCATTTAAAGTTAAGAAAAAGAGTAAATAACGATTTGAAAAATTTGGAAGGAATAAACGAAGACGATGTTTTCTGGCAAACTGGACGCCTACACAGAACGGTAATAAACAAGATCGGCGACAAGGGAGATGGTGGAGTGAGGTAGAACCGATTTTAATATGGACGCCTCCCCCAAGCGGTTGCACGTCCGATCTGAAGGGGCGTTCCAACGACCCTTTGTCAACCGACAACGCCGCTGCATCTTATCACGATCGAGACTTGGGATCTACCCGTTTTGCTTCTCCACCTCGTTTCTTGCCCCGAGGCTATGGTCGGCCGTTCGAGCTGCCGCTCGCTCGTTCGCCTCTCTTTTAAAAGTACAGACCTCAGCCATAACTCTTCCTCATTTTTTATTGCAGGCTAGTTTACGTTGCCTTAACGTTACACGATTGCTCCTCGTCGTTGTCCTCCATCGTCATATCCAAGACTTTGAATAATATCAATACCATCGATCTTACATCGTCAGATAAAGTATCTTCTTTGGACGTATGATCTCCTACTAACATTCACTTTACTTATATTATTTCTATCTTAAATATCATTAAAATCATGACTATAAGTAAGATAGGATAAGCTAAAGATATTCTATAATTCGATCGAACTGATGTAATTTATTTGTTCTTTTTCTCTTTCGATCTCTCTCTCTCTCTCTCTCTCTCTCTCTCTCTTTAAATTTGATTTTTAAATCAACTACTATGATATTATATATTTCTCTCTCTCTCTCTGTCTGTTTTTTCTTCTTTTTTTTTCTTCTTCATTTCCTAGTAATAATGCGATAATTTGTTAGGCAAATTAGAATACACATATACAGACATACATGGATATAGATAATACGTAAATGTACGAAACCCTAGCGGTTTCGCTTCCGCCGAAATCCAAGAAAGGAAGGAAAGATACGGCTATCCCCGAAAGTGAAGTACATCCGCCATTAATCTAACATTGCGGTTACCGGCACCCTCCAAAGTTCGCGTGTTCCACCACCCTTTCCCTTTTATTCGAGAGACACGCACGTACGCGAGTTAGGAGTTCTCTTATATAGGTATATCTACTTCTACACGAACGTTTTCCAATAATCGCGTTTGCCGTAAGAAAAGGAGGAAGTCAAATGGTTTACTCGCCTCGTCCTAATGCAAAATCAATGCTCAACTTTGGCTACCCGAGGTGTGACGGAATAAAGTGGATTACTTTCGTCCAATGTTATATCCAACTTATCTGGCTTTTGGTACGCCATAATCAAGAATGACTTTCCTTTAGGAATTTACAACCCTCTTCTTTACACTGACAAATTAACCCTTATTCCAGATAGAACAGATATTTTAACATTTAGCCTGTAACGTTCTATACGCTGGTATATTCGTGACAAGTTGAAAAAAAAATGACAAATGATTTTACCGTTTCTAACGAGAAAGAAAAAAGAGAGAGAGAGAGAGAGATCCTATCTAGGCACGTCATTTTTTATATTCATACGAAAAAAAAAAAAAAACCGAAAGGACTTTTCTTCGATGAATTTTTTTTCAAAAGGTTTTTTATAACCAGTAACATTCCTCTTTCAAGTTGACCAATCTATATAATACCGGTTAAAATACTTTCATGAAATGTATGTAAGTACGTGACCTAGTACATATCGCATGTTACCGTTACCATACCATGGTGGTAGGTATTCGTCGTTGGTTAACCCGCAAAAAGTGGTATCACGCCTGATTTTAACACTCCTCGGGCTTTGGCTTGACTGCTTTTCTGGTCGCACGCAAACCCGTTCCGTGGTTTCGAAACGTCACGTGTCCTATTCTCCTCATATGTCAGGACCTTTTCTGTTTCCTTATTATATTTTATATTATATATGTCTACCTATATGCAAATCATTTTATGTCTTTTATTTTTCGTGTATAAAACCAATGAGAAAAAAAAAAAATAAAAACAAGAAAGAAGGAAACGAGAGAGACAGAGAGAAGATAATAACAACAAAAACAAAAAAGAGAATAATCGAATAAACGAATGAAAAATTATTCTAATCGATGAAAGAGATCAATTGTAAAAGTATTCGATAAAGTATAAAATGATTTTTGGTAATATCATTTAAGAACTTTTGTATCATCCTATACGTATTACATTCATTCAGTTTTGCTACCAGTTTTGATACTTCGATCATCTCATGTTATTTGATAAATCATTGACGCCGAAACGATTTTAAGATCATGATTCTCTACAATCGATATGGAAGAAAGACAAAGGTAGAAAAATGAGAGAAGGAAGAGAAGAAAAAAATAGAGAGAGAGAGAGAGAGAGAGAGAGAGAGAGAGAGAAAAAGAAATTGAAAAAAAGAAAGAAGAAGAAGAAGAAGAAGAAGAGAGAGAGAGAGAGAGAGAAAGAGAGAGAGTCTGAAGAAGTTCGGGTGCAAAGTTAGCCAGGGGCATAAACGATGAGAAGGATCAGCAAGTAGAAAGAGAGTGAGAGAGAGTGAGAGAGAGAGAAGGTTAGTATGGAGGAAAGTCGAGATGGAAGAAAGAGACAGCAACGAGGTGGGTTCGTATACATGGGTATAATTACAGAGGACAGAGACAGAGACAGAGACAGAGAGAGAGAGAGAGAAGGGGATAGCAGTGGCTAGACCCACTATAGCAAGTTTAAAGTTGCCTCGAGGTAAGAGTATACTCCAAATCGGTGAGGCCCGATTCTTTAGCGATCCTTTTTCGCGATCCTTTTTCGCGACTCGTTCCTAATTCTTATTCTTGCCCGGGGTGAAAAACGGTGGAAGAATTTGCCAAGCTGTATTTTTATGCTACCGATTTTTCCCTCCCTCGTTTTCTTCCTTCCTTTCCTTTCCTATCTTTCTTTCTTTCTCTCTCTCTCTCTCTCTCTCTTTTTTTCTTTTTTTTTACATTTTTTTTTTATACACTTTCAGAATCTATCTCCTTTCGTTTTGTACTCTTTTATTTCATCCATTATCATATTCTCGAGGTCTTGAGAATGAATAAAAAAGGAAAAGGTGGAGGAGGAAGAAGAAAAAGAAAAAAAAAAAGAAAAAAAGAAAAAAAGAGGAAAAAAAGAAAAAAAGAAAAAATAAAAAAGGGAAGAAAGAAAGAAATAAGGAGAGAAATAAAAGAAATGATATTTTTATTGAATAATATATGAGAATAGGGGTATGGAAGATAATTTTCAAATTGATATAAAATGCAAGAGAAAGAAGGTGAGCGACAGAGAGAGAGTAAAAGAGAGAGAGAAACTATGGTGACTGCATTATGCATGAAGGTTTATTATCCGTTCGTTGAGTCATTAAGAAAGTAGTAGATGTACTACGTCCGCCGTGATCTTTCACGAAGGATTCCGATAGATTATCATGATCACACACAAGTTCTACCATACACAAAGATATTAACTACCTTCCTTCTCTGTGTATATGATGTATTTTACTCGTAAAAGTCCGTACCTTATTTCTCATTGCCTCGTAGAATATTCTTTCATTCCTATCTTCTCTTTCGTTATTAGCTCGACTTAATTCGCGAGAACGAGAGTTGTGACCTTCTGAATCCTTTAATTTTGGCTGACCGCGGACAGCGATAATTAACGAACTATAATCAACGGCCTATTCGACGCGTAACGTAACGTAACGTAACGGAACGTAACTGAGAGGATTCACCTTTTCATGATGTGTATGCTTCGACGGGGTGAATACGTTAAAGGTGCGTACACACATGTAAAATTATATTATTGCATAGGAATGTTTATCGATAACGATATAACGAAAATGAACGATTGGAGTAAATCGATCGTATTTATATAAATATAAAATCTCGAACTCGTTCGTAGAAGAAAAAAAAATAGTAAAATAAATAAATAAATAAATAAATAAATAAATAAAACTTAGGAATAATTCGATCGTTCACAAATAAACTTAGTGATCTATGTTAAACGTCACCAAGAAAAGTTAAGATTTATCCACTTTTGCGGTAATTCCTGGCTGCTCGGGCGCACACAGGTTCGCGCAAGATGGCCGACAAAAGAAGAGCTCCGATTGGCGACGGCGGAGCGGGCTATTTGAGCGGCGGTTGGTGGTTCAGCACGGACCGGCACGAGTAATTTTGATCGTGATTATACTAATTTCATAGTATGCCCCTTCTCGGTGGCTTAAGCACCGGCCGAGTTCACACGAGTAGCGCCACGAGACAGGAGTAACCGTGCTCGTTGGTTGTTTGATATCGCCGGTGTTTCGTCAAAATTATTTTTTACCTTACGAAAGATGGTTCGAATAAAGAAGATCACTTCCTCGTGTAGTGTATAACGCGCTTACGAAAACTCAACTCGGCCATACTTTTTTCCCTCTTTTCCTCCCCCTTTAAATCGTGGAATAGTATTTATAAGAAATTCGTGAGTTGATAGTCGCGATGAGTCTTATAAACGACGTTGAGCGCCTTGTTCTTCTCTCTTCCCTCAACCACTCATCCACCCATCCGCCATTACCCCATCCCCTTCGTTATTTTCCTTAAATACGAATTGAAAAGAGATAGAAAACTAAAAGATAAGAGAGAATGAGAAAGAGAAAGAGAAAACTATTACTGTTTACGTGAACAGGTATGTATGTATGTATGTACTTACATACCTACCTACTATATATCAAACTATAATCGTCTCATGTCTATAATCGTTAGTGCGGTTCGTAGTCACGGGCAAATAGCTCTTCCCTCTCTTTCCATCTCGCAATCTCGCGAGCTTCGCCATCCTCCTTCACCTCCTCCCCTACCTTTTCTCCTCTCTCACTCTCCCCATCCCTCTTATGCTCTGGCCTCTCTTCTCCCCGTGGGCAATGAGCGGAGCCTTGCCGGCCATCGCGCGGTGGGGGCTAAATTACCACAATTTTGTACTTTTTATACCGCGAGGGAAAAAAGAGGATAATTTTTGGTGGAAACGCAACAATTTTATCGGCCGTTGTTATGTGAGATCAGTTGGTGTCTACTGCCGCTACGCGTTACACCTGTCCGTTCTCCTGCGTCTTTCGTTCATAGCCAACTGAAATTTTGATTTTCTTCTTTTAATCAATATGAATCAATGATATTAAAGCGGTTCGATCGATCGAGTTCGATTGATAGATAACTTACCACTCTGACGCCATTTTGGTAACCTTAGATATTATCCCTATCGTTTAATCAAATCATATTAAACGTTCTAAATATTTTAACGATTAGATCTAGGTGTTTTATATGAATTTTTCTATATAAAAGTGTGACAATGTTAGAAGTGAAAGTTCTGTGAATCAAAGATCGTGATTTCGAAGAGCTCGCGGTCGCCATTTTGGGGAACTGTATATACTGTATACAGAAGAGTATACGGTAATATCTTTGTGAGAAATTCAATGATGAGAGTGAGTATTTTGTTATATACAAGTATATATATATATATATATATATATATATATATATATATAAATATATATATAGAGAGAGAGACAATATAGAGACAATAATTGTATCTACCTATTTAATATTATATTAATTTCTCATGTTTAATTTTATATATCGAGACTTGTCACGAGACAAACAACGAATTAACTATATCATTTTACAAACACTTCTACTCGTCTATATGCAAATATGCAACACGTTGGAACTTTTAAACATTGGTCTAACAAATCTGATAAGATAGACATTCTAACGTTCATCATTAGGTCGTTGGCTACCTGTAGTTAACAGTGTAACTCGATAATACCTTTAAGTTATTCAACAGAGAACCTGTTTGCGTGAATTAAAAATAATAAGATCGTTTAATGGCATAGGGGATTTACGTTGTCGATATCAAAGATGACGATTTGTTAAATTATTATTAAAATCTTAGCTACTATATAAAAGATCATTATCTAAAGTAGAAAATTATTGCTTTCATGATAGTTCTTTCTAACGGTTATCGATTTACACGAAAGGAAAATATTGGACAGTGAAATTTTGTCTCTTATAAAAAAAAAAAAAAAAAAAAAAAAATGTATATATATATAAGAAAAAAGAACTTGTATTAATGCGATTGAGAATATATCTACATATAGATGTATATGTATATGTATACACGCACACACACAGATACACACATACATATATATATATATATATACATGCATATATATAGATGGATGGATAGCAATAGCTATAATATTTTTAATTTAACATATCTATATTATAAAGCATTCAAGCGGTATCAATTAAATACGATAAAATATCTAGTCTCAGAGGTGAAATTCATTACTTATAAATATTCAACATATCTCCAGAGATAAACATCTCTCTAGTACTCTTGGCTGCACTCCTTTCTTTTTTCTATCTTTTCTTTTTTTCTTTTTTCTTTCTTTTTTTTTTTTTTTCTTCTTTTTATTAAACATGGTTATTTGCATGACGCCAAAGTGGATGGTTACATTTTGTATCGGGGATAATCACTAACCCTTATATTATTTTATTATATTATTTCTATATAAGACGAACGGGAAAAGAAATAGGGAAAGGAAGGCATTAACGAAAGAAAGGAAAAAAAAAGAAAACAGGAAAAAAAAAGAAGAAAAAGAAATACAGAAAAAGGGAAGAAATCAAAATGAGAAAATCAAAAAAAAAAAAAAGAAAAAAAAGAAAAGAAAAAAAAAGAAAAGAGAAAAGAAACGCCGCAAAGAGAGTAGTTAGAAGAAAACTACGTACTTGGATTGAGAGATGAGAGAGATGAGAGAGATGAAAGTAGATGGAAAAGTGGTTTCTCCGTAAAGATGGTAGTATAGTCTAGATACCCGGAGTCGTTATTGATGCCAAGGGTAGGTATCTATCGCTCCCGGGCTTGAAGGACCAACGTTGAGAAAAGAAAAAGATAGAGGCAATAAAAATGCAAGGGCGAAAAGGACGGAGGTAAATAACGGTGGAGGAGGCGTGGTTGGCGCGATGCGGCGCCCTCAAAGCATGATCTTACCTCGAGGGTGTACCTTTTAAAAACCCTAAGGTAGTAGAAGCCTCGAAACTGGGAGCTCAAGAGATAAGATCCTCCTAGTTATCGAACTAACTCCTGTTCTTCAACGAAACTCTCCTTCCGTCGGCGGAAAAAACTTCAATGCAATCGGTTATCTCGATAAATCTGGAAAAAAAAAAGAGAGCAATTTGATTCAACGTGAAAATCAAACTTCTTTCCTTTTCCTTATTTTTTCCTTTTACCATTTATTTCCTATAAAACGAAATCATTATTAATTTATTATACAAAATCAAAAATACAATATTATGATTGAATAGTTTTATATAGAAACTTTGTAAATTCATAGTAATGTTAATTTGTTACTATAGTTATTATAGTTACTTCGTAATTCATAGTAAAATTAATATCAAAATTTATTAAAAGTTTTCCTTTTATTTTCTTAAAAATATGAAATAACATATGATCAATTTGACGATCTAAAGAAAAGAATCGATACGTTTTTATTAGCTAACGATAGATGATACAAATAAATATATCTTGATATCGTAGTAACTTATTGGAAAAATTTCAAAAAATATTATGAAAAAAATTAACTAGGAGAAAAAGGATTTTATTATTTCCTTGAAAATATAGAATAATATATACTTAATCGATGTCTCATAAGATTTACAATAGATCTCTGATATACGATTTATTTTTATTGAGAAAATATCAAAAATTGTACTTTGACATTACGTCGATGTTCTGAAAAAAAAAAAAAAGAACTGTATCATTAGATATTTTCCCATAAAAATAAGTACTGTTATACGAGAATTTGATGTCTCATGTGTTCTATGACCTAAGATCCAAATAGACAGATGTACACCCTAAAATCATGGCAATCCGGTATCTAATAAAAACGAAAAAAAAGAAAGAAAAAGAAAAAAAAAAGAAGAAAAAAAAAATAAAAGAAGAAACACTAACGATGATACGATGAACCCGCGGCTACGGAAACAAAGACGTAAGAATGACGGAATATACGCCATTTTAAAGGCCCTAATTACAGTCTCCTCTCTCTCTATCTCTCTCTATCTCTCTCTCTCTCTCTCTTTCTGTATCTCGACCGAACGTCGTGGTCGTGGCAGATGTGGATAATGATAGAGCCAAGAATCCACCGATCTGTGTCCTCCTTCGAGACCGAGTTCCACGGATTCTGGCGCCATCGATCAGAGAAATTTCTACCAGTTATTAATCGAAGTTATCGAAACTTTTGCTTCTGATCCTGCCGACGGTTAAATCGAAATCATTTTATGCGAGTTTTTAATATTAAAAATTTGATTTCTCTCTTTTTTCCTTCTTCTTCTTTTTTTTTTCCCTCTCTCTCTCTCTCTCTCTCTCTCTCTCTCTCTTTCTTTCACTATCTCTGTCAATACGATAAAATCTTTCAATATTGAATCGTTTCGTTTAAAATGAAAATCATTGATACGGTTAAACGTTAAAAATAATCGATCAGATTAAAAATGAAATATCATTGGGATTCAATGTAATTCGTTCCTACTACACGTCTCTATTAAACGAAAGAGATCCCATCTATATGCAGATTTACATTTGGTTTTGTCGCTTTCGGTGAAATTAAAAGTTTGCCGTCCGTTTTTCTGTACATCACCTACGACGAAGAGAACGACGGATGTTGTCCAGCAAGGAATGAAAAGAATCGAGGAGGTTGCCTCTGAAAACCCCGCCCTTCACCTTCAGCGGCCTTTAATTACCAAAAATTTTACGAGCCGCACGTTGTGTTCTGTCATTTGTTTGCTCAAGCACGCCGGAAGTTCGAGCTAATTGATTATCTGCTAATTTGTAACGTTGCCTGCTTAGAAGATGCCGAGAGAGAGAAAGAGAGAGAGAGAGAGTGAGAGAGAGAGAGAGAGAGAGAGAGAGAGAGAGAAAGACTAAAACCTTTGCGACGGTTCCTTCGCGAGGACACCTTGTTCTTTTTTTATTTTTTTATATTTTTATTCTTCTTCTTTTAGAACTTCATCTTCTTCTTCTTTTTCTTCTTCTTCTTCTTCTTCTTCTTCTTCTTTTTCTTCTTCTTATTATTATTACTATTATTATACTTTTTTAATTCCCTTTTCTTTTCTTTTTTTTCTTTTTTTTTTTTTTTTTCATTACTCCATATTTTCGTGAGCCTTTGTCAGACTAATTAAACGAGCACATATAAATTCACTTTTATTAATTTCCGATATAAAAGCTAAGACCTAAGTAATTATAATATAATATCATTTTCATTTTTATCCTTCATCTTTCCGCAAAAGGATAAATAAAGACCAGTGAGAATCAAGCAGAGAGGAGTATAATATCCAACCCCGTTTCATACAAGTAGATTGAGTACTTCTATCAAACTTCAACCAAAGGGGACAACATAATTTATGGTTGTTATATATGATATATTTACGGTATAAATAACCAACCGCAAGAGAAAAATTCTGAAGATGGTTCGAGATAAAAAAGAAAATGAAAAAGGAAAATAAGAAAACATTTTGATAATTTTCTGATAAATAATCACGATACGTAGATATCTCGATCGTGATACGAATAACATTGTTATATATCTTATTACTTTGAAATGATAGAATTCATCGACGAATTATTTAACTAGAATATTAACATAGAAATAACTAATAAATTCTAAAATATCACGTAGCTAAGTTACGATCAAATTCAACAATTATCTGAAACACATTTATTTCCTTTACTTACAATTTATTTTTTCCTCTTTCCCTCGACAAACTTTCAAAAGTTCATCTGTCCATTTTTATTTGGAAAAAGATCGTCGGTTAATTGTCTTCTTCCTTGAAAAAAGTCTAAGGCGTCATTAGTAACGAAATCAGTCGCACGATCGAGCCCACGATCGGGCCCACAAATGTCCACGAAAAGTACATCTATTTTCTTTTCTATTTTTCTTTCTTCTTCGTTCTGACTTTAACGAGAAGAAGAGTAAAAAAAAAAGAGAGAAAGAGAGAGAGAGAAAGAGAGTGAGAGTAAGAGAGAGAAAGAGTATGAGATGGGGTAAGGGGCCCTAAGGGCTAACTGATCTTATGAAGAAACAGAGCTCTGAGGAGAATGCTCATGGAGAAGCCGATGGGGCCTTATGTAGCTCCGTCTACGCAGGACCCGCGTAATAACACGGCACCGCACGAAACAAACCGACGAATTAGGTAGGTACTATCGGGGGTTCTGCGAAAGCGGTCGACAGACGGACGTAGCAGGACGAACCGACAGCTAGCCTCATCGAGTTGTAGTCGAGGAAAGAGCATAAGGAAGAGGATAGTATAGGGAGGAAGAAGGGTGGATGAGGAGAGGTATGGTAAAGTGAGGTGAGGTGAGGTGAGGTGAGGTGAGGTGAGGTGAGGTGAGGTGAGGTGAGGTGAGGTGAGGTGTGGTGGGATGAGGTGGGATGAGGGGGAGAGGTAGCGTAGAAGAGGATGGATGCTTCGAAAGGGCCTGGCCTCGTGCAATTACGGTGCCTCGGCAACCCCAGCATTATCTCCAATTATCCGCTTGCGTTTTGAGGTTAGGTTTTCGGTACCCCTCGAGGGCCCAACAGCCACCACGAGGCAACGCGATCCACGAATCGTCTCCACGGGGCTCGATCCTCGCGAACTTTTGCCCAGAGACAGAAAGCACGTATAACTCTACTGTATTCTTCCAGAGAAAGTTTTAAAGAAAGAGAAAATAAAATAGAATAGATCTGTGTATGTGTGTGTATATATATTTATATACACACACATCCACGCACACACATATATATATATATATATATATATATATACATGGTCGATCTATTATGTGGCGTCTGCCGACGGATCGATTCGAACGTTTTCGTCCTATGGGGCCCTTTCGTTTTACCGCAAGGCATATAACCGTCCGGATCGACTTACAAAAGCCACATAACTATTTTACTGACCACAGATCGGATACCTTGTATCTAATCGTCGAAAAAAACAGGATGGAAAGTCGGTTGAATGTTTCTTTTTCTTCTGCTTTCTTTCTTTCTTTTTTTTTTTTTTTTTTTTTTTTTATCTTTGAGATCTATCCTATATCTTACATATGGGAATAAATTCGATAAATATTTTAATATATTTTTCGATAATTTGTTGGACTTCTTATTTTCTAAATTGTAGAGAAAATTGTCAAAAAATATTATAATTAATCTTAGTTCTCATCGACGTTAAGTCGGAATAGCTTTTTTTTTCCTCCCCCTCATCCTCGTCTGATAATCAAAATATTCTGATAAACAAATGCCAAAACGATGATTTGACTCAAGGTTAAATTAGATCAATTATTTAGGGATATATGTGTATGAGCGTGTGCGTGTTGATTTAATTTATGAAATTTCCTTAAAAAAATTTTTCTTGACCAATGAAAACAAAGTTATCAAAATTAAAACTGACCCCTTTGAAATAATGACAGTATAGGTTACCTACTCTCTTTGCAATTCGAATTTTCATATGATTCGAGGGCTTGATAGAGACTACTATCTTGCTAACCTTTCACCAAGATCGCCGTGGAGGATGAAAATAGGCCAGTTTCGAGTGCTACGGCCAATGTTGGCGTGCTAAGTAAAGATTTACAGTCTTTATACCGGAAAGGGTACCGGCGAGGGTGGTTGCTGGAAGAATGGTTTCCGGCGACGGTAGCTCATAGTCTTAGACACTGGTACACCCACCGATAGAACTTGATACACGTGCCGACGCGACGCCTCGAATATTAACGCCGACGCGATCGTAGATCAACCTGAAAGATTTCTCGAATCCCTTTATATCCTTAATCGTTTCTCGAGGGAAAAATATTTTTTTTTTTGGTCGAAAAAACAAAAAAAAAAAAAAAACAAGAAATGAAACACTTTCGCAAAATCTTTTAGCAGTTATATCCCTCCCCCCTTCCCCCAAACACATCCATCGTAAGAGACGTACAGTTCCTTCTTCAGTATCTTTCTCTTTTGAAATATTCATCGAATTTGTTCGAAATAAAAAAAAAAAAAAAGGAAAAGAAAAAAAAAATATTCTTCATTCTCATTTTTAATGATTTTTCTTTAATTTTCGTGAAATATTGTATCGTTGTTTTTTTTCTTTTTCTTTTTTTTTTTTTTTTTTTTTTTTTTGGTAAAATTCGCTTTCCTTCATCTCCTTGTACGCATCGAATTTGAATTACAAGGCAGACATCGTATACCCTGAACACGTAGAGAGTTACCAAGATTACCAGTTACCACTTCCTTCTTCTCTTTTCATTTTTCCTTTCTTTCTTTTTTTTTTTTCCTTTTCTTTTTCTGTTTCTTTCTTTCTTTCTTTCTTTCTTTCTTTCTTTCTTTCTTTCCTTCTTTCTCTTTGCTTCTTCTTTTTGTTTTTTTTTGTTTTTTTTTTTTTGTTTTTTTTTTTAAGCGCGAACCATGTGTTACGCTGGAAGCTAACATTTCAAGCGAGCCTTCAATCACGTAAGGCAGACGTAGTCTCTTCCAATACGAATTTCACTTAGGCAGTACCTATACCTATAGAGGTAACAGTGGCCCGATCGATTCAAGCGTTACACCTTTTGAATACAATTTTCGTAATGATATGCGAAGAGAGAACACGGTATATACCGTATGTTTCCACCTGGTGTTTCGAGGGAAACAGGCCATCGGATGACCAACCGATGTCTACCTTTTGACTATTATAACCTCCTGCAAGGTATATATTCTTCGAAGAAACATCAAGATATTAAATCCTTTTCTGATGGAGACCTTAACATTTACATTGTCATCATAATCTATATGATATGTCAAATAACTTTATAAAAATATATTTCTTATCAAAATACACGTTTCATTTTTATAAAAATATTTCTACAAAATAATATATATATATATATATTATATAGTTATTAAGTATTAAATAATTAACACTGAAGTATACGAGGATAAAAAATACATGAGCCAGTAAAAATGTGTATTTAAAAGAATTTGCATTAATCTTTTTTTTCAAGATTATGCAAAATTTTTGTTTTGTCTTATATCGTAAAACTTTTCGCTCATTCACAGTATATATATATCGTTATTAATTTAATAAATCAAATAGAAATAATATTAGATCGTAATATTTATGAAATTTCATTTAAAAAAAAAATTATACATTTATTAAAAAGGGAGGGATGAAATTTGTTAGGATTGCTTTTATATTTTTAAGTTCTGTCTTTACTTTGTTATACATATATATATTTTCATGATATAAAAAGTTAGAATAAATTTCTCACGTGAGAAAGAGGATTGACGAATGAACCGATACTTTTTAACTCAGTGTGAATCTTTCGAAATATTATGGTGTCCTGGGACTATAGTTCGGTGCCTATCAATCACTTGGCTCATGGTCCGGCAATAAGACTTCTCGAAGAAGGGGTTATTATCCTGCCAGACTGTTGTGATGCACGACCTCCTTGGATCCAATACTGGACCTTAAGCCCTTTAGTAGTATTTTCGTGCAAGTCGTACCCACACGAAAATTTACCTAAGACCTATTACAAATTGAGTTACCGTAGTCTCACAAAATTTTATTTATTTATTTGAACAAGATTAAAACAAAACAAAACAAAAAAAAAAGAAAGATAGAAAGAAAAGAAGGAAAATATATTCGACATTAAAAGGAATCAATTATAGGAATGTGAAAATATTTAATAATTAAATTGAAAAAAATTATTTTTTAAAATTCATATTATAAATAAACAGATAGTTAGATAGATAGTTAGATATATGTATTTATATACTTGTTCTATCTATCATGATAAAAGAGAATTATATGATAGGAAGCTTCGTTGTTATATAGGAGCATAATGAAAATGCAGACACGTATCGTAAGTTAAAACTGTCTGGAGATAAAGACTGATCGAGCTCGTTCTCCTTTTGAATATTCATTCGTTCCTTCCTCCGTCGAA
>NC_140830.1:2407500-2427500 GCF_050613455.1 Vespa mandarinia
ATTATTATTGTAGTAAACGCATTAATGATGCAATAAGAATTATTACGATTGTTAGTTAGTAAATATTTCTCGCATGATCTATACGCGAATTACAAGTCTATATTATGCAATAAGAAAATGATAGTCCTCCAATGATCATGCCTAATGATTGATTGGTGTACTTACAAAAGTGACATCATTCTTATTGGAATTATACGATTCTATTGTTTTCTATTATTCGGTAAAAATGTATATACGTAAGGTCAATCGAGGTCTCTTTTGGTATCCGATCTGAGAAAAAAGAGAGAAAAAAAAAAGGGAAAAAAGAAAAATTGGAAGTATCCCTGGTTAACAAATTTCTTAAAAAGAAATTTTTTTAAAGTCATCTTAAACGATAAATTATTATTATACATTTTGTATCATTCGATTAAAATTCATCATTTAGAGCCAATTAAAAGATCCTCTAATACTGTAGCTTTCAATCATTTAGATAAATTTTCCTTTTATATATATATAATCTTATCTATTTCTGATTTAATTAAGAAATAAATTTCCAATGGATATCCTATGGGTTACGTCCTTGAAGGAATTTGGAGTTAAGCTAATAAATCATTTGATGGAGATAGGGTGGCGGGAACTAAGGGGCAGGAGGGAGATAGGGAGTTTAGAAGAGAGCGTATAAAAAAAAAAAGAAAAAGGGAGGGAGAAAGAAAGAAGACAGAGAAAAAAAAGAAAAAAGATTGAATCGAAAAACGCAAGAGAATGCATTCTGCCAATAGATTTACGAGGCTATCCGTCTTCCTGGCGAGCATTTCGCGCAACGTGCTCGCGATAAAAGCAGGTCTAGCTATACATACACATACATATATATATATATATATATGTATATCTGTATGTATGTATGAGATATAGAAGAAGGTAGAAATATATATATATAAATACATATATATATATATATATATATATATATATATATATACAGATAGATACATACATACAACCATATATACGATCGTAGATGAACGGTACGTTATTATAACTCACGGGACATAATTGTTTCCAAGGAACCGACTTACATGGCGAAGACTTTGCCATGGGAACGTCGAGGTGTTAGGAGCCATTTCTACAGGACGTTTCAACGATAGTGCCGGTAGTCACGAGCCTTCACAGAAAGATTCTAATCTCCTCGGCGTATACAAAATGTCTGAATAGTTCGTTTTTCTTTCGAAGAATCGACCGTGCGAAAATTCTTAAATAAAATCCCAAGAAACGTTGTACTTCCATTTTATTTCGATTATTATTATTATTATTATTATTATTATTATTATTATTATTATTATTATTAATATTCTCTTGTAACAATTACATTGTGTAATACAATCATTTCGTTTGTTTTTGAAAGATATTAAAGTATATAAACGATACTTCTTGATCAAGCATACATTGAAGAGAGAGAGAGAGAGAGAGAGAGAGAGAGAGAGAGGGAGAAAACGGATATTTGAAGTATTTGGCATCGAATATTTTTTGTTTTTAGATTCTTCTTTTTTTTTTCTTTTTTTGTGTGTTTTTTTCCCTTTTTCTTTTTTCTTTTTTTTTTTTCAAACAAAAATAGCAGATCATTACGTACTTAATTAAATGATGTTAGATAATTGTGAGAAAGATCAACGTGTATTCTTATTAATTAGGATTGTCTTGAAACACGTAATATATAGATTACATAATGCAATAATTATGTTTTGCTTTTTTTTTTTTTTACAGATATGAATAGGGCTTGGTCGATCAGATGAACTCACCAATAGTTCTCTTAACAATCTCTCAAGATTATATAATGTAATTTTAATTAATAAGACATTAGGCATTTAATATTTTGATCATGGTGTAATACAATAATTGTATCGATTTGTTTACTTCACCCCCACCCGAACCCACCCCACCCGATCTCTTCATTTTTTCTTTCTTTTTTTTCTTTCCTTTCTTTTCTTTTTTTTCTTCTTTTTTTCTCTTTCTACCTTTTTTCTTTACAGATATCGTTTCGAGACAAGAATTTCGTTGCGAGCAAATGAAATCATTTCATATGTATTTATTTTATCTCAAACAATTATGTAATATCGTAAAATGTAATTAAAATATAACAAATCGTTATATCTAGACAATTAAATAAAGATAGATTATTATGAGGAAAAGATATTAACGTTTTCTTATCTTATCCCAACCATAACTCTCAATCAACGTTAGTTTCCTTATTAATGAAAAAAAAAAAAAAAAGGAGGAAAAAAAAGAAGAGAAAGAGAGAGAGAGAGAGAGGGAGAGAGGGGGGGAAAGAGAGAGAGAGAGAGAGAGAGAAAAAAGAGAAAAATGAGAGAGAAGTAAAAATGAAAATAAGAAAAGAAAAGAGAGAGAAAAAAAATAATAGAGAGAAAGGAAAGAAAAGAAAAAATTTTAAGCACGAACCCGGAACGATGGTAATCCTGTTTTAATCTTGGCACGCCCATTATACGCGTCGTTCTCTCTCTCTCTCTCTCTCTCTATATATATATATATATATATATATATATACCTACTTACATACGCACACACACATATATACATACATATGTATATATATATATATATATTGAGTTTTCTCTACTTGGAGGATTACATGGTCAGCCGTGTATATTAATGGTAATTAAAATTCGAGAAAAATTTATGCGAACTTTTTGCGTCCATTGCATTGGGAAAACGTTTCGTTACGCGATGATGGTCACGCAGTTATGCTAGTCACGGATCATCTCGTTTAATTACGCTAGCGTCTACCTTATGTCGATCCCTCGATCAACGAAAGATAAAGATAAAGATAAAGATCACGGATCTTGTCGCGAATGTCAATCAATGATAATCGTTCCTTGAGAAAATGTTAAAAGTTTCCTTCTTTTTCCTCTCTCTCTCTCTCTATCTCTCCCTCTCTCTTTTTTTTCTTTTCTTTTCTTTCTTCCTTCTGAGAATTCTACGTCATTTATATGTTAAAATTATTTCCATTCGTTGTAACAATATATCTTTCATTTTTTATTTCAAATAAAAATTTCGATGTAACATTTTTTTCATTCATGCCAATGCGACATTAATATTTTAAAACGTGCTTCGTATTACTTCTCTTTTTTTCTTTTTTCTTTTTTCTTTTTAATTTAATTCTTCTTTAATTTGTAATATCATGTAACACACACACACATACATACACGTATATATAAATATATATACATTTCTATATTTTTTAAGTTTCATTAAAAATCATCATAAATATATAATTGCATTGTTATAGATAAAAGATTGTTAATATTTTTAAAACGTATAAAAATTAGACATTCGATATAATATATTTATTATTTATAAAATTCACATTGCGTGATATAATTTCTTTCTTTTTTTTTTTCTTCTACAAGCACAAAGAGAAATTATTTTCTAATAATTTAAGGGGAGGGAATTAATTTCGTTTTTTTTTCTCTCTTTCTTCTTCGTTCGTTTTTGTAATTACTTTTTTTTTTAAATAATTACATTTGAAAAATCACATATGGACTTTTACATTGGTAAAATTTACATTTCAAAATTGAAATCACATTGAGAATATTAAAAAGTGTTCGTTTTTAAATGTTTTAAGAGATCAGTTCGAGCAATGGCGGTTCAAGTTCACGTTGCATTCAACCTATACGAGTCAATCTTGAAAGGGGGGCATGCCGACCACCATTTTGAAAGATAGCTCACGCTGCGGCCCGTGTAAAGTACACCCACGCGAAGGTAAAAGGTAGAGAGGAGTCGTTGAGAAAAGCGAGGGCCCGACAACCACCCACGTTCGAATCCCATTGGTCGTACCACGTCCTCACCCATGGGATACCACACCACCCACGAGTCAGAGAATTCATGTGGCTTACTGACGAGTTTATATAGGGTGTCTTATAAATATCATTTTCATTTGAAAATATTTCATTAATAATTCTCTATAAATTAATTTAAATATATTCACTCAACGTATAATTATTAATGATAATTATTCATACGATTTATATTGCATTCAAATATTCAACAATTATTTGTGATTTTTATTCGTTTTAAACGATGAATTAAAATTACGATTTATTCATGATTATTTATTTAACAAAATTTCCTTATTATTTAATATATTTTGATGGGATTATATATATATATATATATATATATATATATATATAAAAAGAGAGAAAAAGAGAAAAAAGAAAGAAAGAAAAGAAAATTCACTCTCGTCTTAATAACATTACTCATTCGAAAAACTAATTCAACAAATTTCTTTCATCTCCTGTATGAATTTTTAAATGATACGAATAACAAAATGATACGTAAAGATTGCGATTGTTTCTTCTTCTTTTTTCATTTCTTTTTTCTTTTCTTTTTTTTTTTTACTTTCTTTCGTTTCTTTTTCTTTGTCTTTTTCCTTTTCGGTGAACAATATTCTATCATTTCGACAATCAATGGAAAAACAATTTCAAACAGAATATTTATATTTAGATGATTACATTTAAGAGATTTTTATAGAACGAATAGATATCATCAATGTTCACAATACATTTGACTTTTATATGAATTTTTAAATGATACGAGTAACAAAATGATAGGTAACGATTGCGATTTCTTTTTCTTCTTTTCATTTTTTTCACTTTTTTTCTTTCTTTCATTTCTTTCTCTTTCCTTTTTCTTTTTCCCTTTCGGCAAACAATATTCCATCATTTCGATAATCAATGGAAAAACAATTTCAAATAGAATATTTATATTTAGATAATTACATTTAAGAGATTTTTATAGAACGGATAGAAATCATCATGTTCTCAATACATTTGACTTAAAAGGAGTATAAGGCGAGGTCGCTCGGCACGAGTTTGCGGCTTCCCCTTCGCCAGCACGCGGATTACGGTGGGCTAGGCCAGGGCTAGATTATCTCAGTGACGGTAAGTATAGGTTTAGATCGACGGCTCCGGCCATCTCGCGGCCGTACCAGCAGGAGCATTGCTTCCCTGAACACGTAAGAGTCTCTCTCTCTCTCTCTCTCTCACTCTCTCTCTCTCGAGGCATGCCAAGCCACGCGATAATTCAAGGAAACTTTATGCTCGCCTCGTGTAATGCCAGATACTTTTTTACTATTTCTTTATTCCTTTTCTTTTTCTTTTCCATTCCTTTTTTTCCCCTTTTCTTTTTTTTTTTCTTTCCTTTTTCATTTTCTCTTTTTTTTTTTCTTTCCTTTTTTTACTTTTCGCCTGCAACAACCTCGATCCGTTCCACAACGTGATGCTAGGGTCTACAGAGAAAGAGAAGGAGAGAGAGAGAGAGAGAGAGAGAGAGAAAGAGAGAGAGAGAGAGAGAGAGAGGGAGAAATGGATTCAAGGTCAACCACTTTTCGAGACAGACACGAAGATAGAGTACATCGAAGAGGCTAAAGAAATCTTTGTGAAAATGTCTTCTCGTTGCTTTCCCCTAAGATATTTTTCTTCTTTCTTTCTTTCTTTCTTTCTTTCTTTCTTTTTTTTTCTCCTCTTCCTCCTCTTCCTCCTCCTTCTTTCTCCTCTTCTTTCTCTTCTCCGAATTTTTATATATATATATATATGTGTGTATATATAAAAATAGATATCGTTTAACTTAATTAACTTTCATAATTTGTACCACGTTTATTCTAAAGCTTGTCCATTTAACGACCAAAAGAAACTCGTCTCTTGGCCGAGAAAACTTACAATGTGTCTACGTATTACACGTGTAATAGATTATCTTGATCTCGGTGAATAATAAAGCAATTTGTTCGACATGGAAAGTAACGATCGTTAAATATAATTTCAAGGGATTAGATTTAAAGGTACGATTGCTTATCTCATGTTAGCCCCGACACGAGTGAATCGATGATGATCGGATAAATATTATAATATTTTTCAAATCTTCGATGGTATTTGTCGCAAAAAGAAAAGAAAAGAAAAGAAAAGAAAAGAAAAGAAAAGAAAAGAAAAAAGAAAAAAGAAAAAAAGGGGAAAGAAAATCGAGATAGAACGCGTGATTAAGTTTACTCGAATTTTTTTTTTTTTTTTTTTTTATTATAAAAAAAGAAAGAAAGGAAGAAAATAAAATAGAAGAAGAAGAAGCAAGAAACGAGAAAATTAATCGCTTTAAAGTCTAATACAAATGATTACATTTTAATATATTATATATATATATATATACATAAATACGATTTGTTAATTTCAATTCGACATGTGAAATGATCGTCGATCGATCGAATTAGATCTCAAAATGATCGAGATAAAAGTAGAGAACAAAAGAAATGGGAAAAAAACGAGAAATTCAATAGTATTTAATTTCGTTCAACGTTGACGTATAAAAAGAGAAAAGAAAATAAAAGGTGGAAAGATTATTATTCTATCAAGGCGAGAAAATTTGTGTATTTTTATTTCTTTTTCATTTTTTTTTAATTTTTTATTCTCTCTCTCTCTCTCTCTTTCTCTTTTTTTTTTCTTCTTCCTTTTCTCTGTCCTCTGATTATGGGCACGAGCAATATTTCAATTAGTTGTCAATTTAGTTGTCGACGCCCTGATGGACGCTCACGGATTATACGCGTACGGGGAATAATTAACAATAAATTATCTCTGGGAGCTATCATTACCGACCGGCTAATCGTAGCAAATTGACCGTTATATTATTAAGCAGCTTACGGACGTTAATTGCGCGCTCCGTGTGAATCGTCTCAAAGAGAGCGAGAGCGTGAAAATTGGAGTAAAAGAGATGGCGAGTAAGTTTCTGAATGGAATAATTGACAGTTCAAGTATATATCGATGTCAATAACTAAGTGTACCTTAATAGATCATCACTGTGTTCCATTAAATTTTTTAATCTTACCACACTTATTTTTTCGTTTAATAGATCACACCTTTAGAAAGGATAAACAATCGTGAATGTTTTACTTTATACAAATGCGGGCGTACGTACGTGATAATATAGAAAAAAGAAAAAAGAAAAAAAAGAAAAAGAAAGGAAGAAAAAATTTTTATCGCCATTTTGTAAATTTTATCGTTACGTTATATCTTATTAATTTAATGTATCATCGATATTTCATACAATTTATCGTGATTATGTCAATGAATAAAATGATATATCATTTATTTACATTATTAAAAAAGATCTTATATCAAAGAGATTATTAGTACGAATAAATTTAAATAATGTTATTATTTTCTTTTTTCCTTTTTCTTTTTCTTTTTCTTTCTTTTTTCTTTTTGCGGGTAAAAGGGTTCAAGCGAACGTCGACAGAGGTCACCACGCTACATTCTTTAGCATTCAAGCAACTTGACTTTCGCGATAGCAATGAAGATGGCGTAGGATGTATCGCAACTCGATCTCGATCGATTATTTCGATCCTTTTTTTTTTCTCTCTTCATCAATTTAAATTTAATACCGCGAAATATAATCTTTTAGATATCTCTCGATCAAATCAGAAAGATCATTATAACGTTATTTAACGTTTTGATATATAAATGAGACATTTATTATCCATTTTTTTTCCTTTTCATTTATTCTTCTTTATCTTTTTATTTCATTCGATAAAATTAAAATTAAGATAAGACATTATATATATATATATATGTACAATTTATTTACATAGATTGATATTAACAATATACGTTTAACTTTTCCAAATGCAAATTTCTATTTTTCAATGAATTAACTATAAAATTTCCATCTAACGAAACGTTTTCACATGAAGGATACTCATTTTGCGTGACCGCAAAATGCGATACGCGCGCGTATCGTCCGCGTACGCGATCACCTTCGGCATTACTTCAACGTAAGTGGTTCGTATTAAAACGAATGACTTAGCGCACTCTCAAACAACAACAACAATAACCGTACGTTGACAGTTAAAGTGTTTACTCTACGAACTTCAAGCGATAAAGAGGAATGAAACGTTACGTGAATTATTATACCGTTTTATTACTTGTTCCTTCTATTAATACTTCTTTTTTCTTTTTTTTTCTTTCTTTCTTTTCTCTCTCTTTTTTTTTCTTTTGTTCTTCTTCTTCCTTTTTATTTATCGCCAATGTCTTTTCTTTCGAAATCTATATATAAAAAAAATAAAAAATTATAGGAATAATAAAATTATTGAAGTATCCCATATTCGTATATATTTCGTTGAATCAATCAGATTCGATTCCTGGCAATGCAAATTTCTGATCAAAGTGTTTTAGCCGCTCACGATCTCGTACAATCGCATATCCAAGCGAGTCGAAAGTGCGAAGCGTTTACACCGGTATTTGAACTTCGTTGATGACGGTAATCACGCTCGCTCGACGCTTCAATTGCACGTTTCGTCGAGTTTCTGCGCCTCGGTTACTTTACGATCGAGAGTAATCCACCATGGTGGTCAGGATCAAGTCCTTCGAATCCTCTTCTCATCGATATATAACAATTTTTTTTCCTCTTTATCCCATTTTCGATTGGTGTCTACTTTCTATTTACAAAACAAAAAAAAAACAAAAAAAACAACAAATATTTCGATACTATCCAATTTCACCGTTGATGGACCGAGTATCGTCGTTCATTTCGTTCGTTCCGCAAAAATTTCGATTAAAAAGAAAAGAAACAAAAGACAAAAAAAAAAAGAAGAAAAATGGAAAAGAAAAAGGAGATAAAAAAGAAAATAATAAATTTGCAATTACATTGGAAATGACTTCCTTTTTTTTTTTTTTTTTTCTTTTCAAATTTTCGTAGAACGATCCTTTTGCATGATGAAGAGAAAAGAAGAAAAGAATGGAAAAGGGAGAGGATAAAAAAGGAAAGAAGGAAAAAAAAATTGTATCTAAAATCATTTCTAAAAAAGGGTCAATGACAGATTAGACGAGTTCGTAGCACCATAGTACATATATCTTAGAAAACTTAGAACGCATCTTCGTCGTTATGTCGCAGAAATTCTAACGTTCTTCAACTACTGTGCGCCCACACGAGCATTACACTGAAGAAGTGTTTCTACTATGCGGATGAGCCATTATGGCAAATTACTATTGTTACGACTTCCCACCGCATGTTACCGTAATCTTTTTGACGCTACGAGCGCCATGACGATCTGGATTTTGAATGAGGGAGAAAATTTAAATAAGTTATTAGAACGTTTCTTCCCGATTATGGACAATTCAAATTGTGGAACAATCGTAAAAAAACGATCGTAATATAAAATTATAGATTAATGATACAGACACGCGAACGGATTTTATCACGATAACTTAAGAAAGAAATAATGAAAAGAGAAAATTTACAACATTATAATATCATTACATGAAAAATTACAATTATGTCAAATCACATTGAAAAGAAAGAAAGAAAGAAAAGATCAAAAAAATTTATGCAACATCAATCACGTAATATATAAATAAATGATATTATTATAAATTATAAATTACACTAGAACATAATTATTATAACTATATATATATATATATTAAGCAAAGTTCTTGGGATTTAAGAGGGAGGGGAAAAAAAATGACCTGACGGAACTATTCTTCTTCTTTTTTTTTTTTTTTTTTTTTTTTAGAAAGAAGAAAAAGAAAAAAGAAAAAGAAGAAAAGCAAGAAGGAAAGAAAATACGCTTATAAGACGAGTATGTAACTTAATAGTAACACGGCGGACATAAGGGAATGTTAAAAAATTGAATTATACTTTGAACTAACAGCACAAAAAAAGGCACAACTCTCACGTCCAATAATGTTACACCGAAGGATGCCTATGACTTAAACCATGGATGTACATCCATATATATATATATATATATATATATATATATATATATATCTTATGGTTATATTACTCTTATATAGTTACAGGAAGCACGAATCGAATGGTCGCGCCTCTTCGCGTTCACCGGTTCGACCGGAATCGAAGCTCCATCGAAGAGAGTCGAGAGAGTCGATCTTATACACACATATGTACATATATATGTATCCTATGTAAGTTTGTATACATACACATGGTATATACATACACAGAGAGACGACACAGACACAGAGGCAAAGCCCAGCAGTCGGTAAATGCTTTGATGTGGCCGACGCCGCTACCTTCGCCACCCCAAATACCTTTATATCCACCTCTCTCTCTCTCTCTTTCTCCCTCTCTCTTTCTCTATCTATCTATCTCTATCTCTATCTCTATCTCTATCTCTTTCTCTTTTTCTTTCTCTTTCCTCCTTATCCTCCCTCTTCTTTTCCACACGCTCGATCTCTCCCCTCTTCCTCTCTCTCTCTCTCTCTCTCTCTCCCTCTCTATCTTTGTATCTTTCTCTTTCTCAATCACAAGGATTGCCAACGGTGTCTTCAAAATTTGTCTCCTCCATCTTTTTATTCATTCACATATTCATTCATTCAAACTCATAAAATTAAAAAGTTATATTTCTAATGAATTTTCAATGGAATGTTATCCATTGAAATTTGAAAAAAAAAGCAAACTTTTATTCTCTACATAAACGAGGAGATATATATATATATATATATATATGTATATATATTTATGTTAACTTCATACAAGAGACACCTGGTCAGATTCATTAGAGATTAGGCTAAATTTTTCCTTTCTTTTTTTCTCCCCTTTTTCCTTGTTTTTATTCTTAATGACGCAAGCTGCTGGTGCAAAAGGTGACGTTATATAGGTAGTAATTTATCTGCCCTTTGAAATGTTCTAATGATACCTAGGATATTTGTATTTTTTCTTTTTTTCTTTTTTTCTTTTTTTACTTGAAAACTTCTGTTTCTAATTTTTCATAGTACATCCGATCATATTCCGAATCGTGTTGAATGTTATATCGTCATCTGTAAGAGAAAAAGAAAAAAAGAAAAAAATATATTAACAAACCTACAAGTTCCAATTCTTCTAAAAGTAAAATAATTCATCTGATTTGATCTTTGACAAAAAAATTAAAAGAAAATATCTTCGACGTTCGACGATCGATTGGATTACATTCTCTTCCCCCCATTCCTCCCCCCTCCCTATCTTCCCTTCCTCTGCCTTGGAAAACAAAACGAAAAAAAAAGAAAAAAAAAAAAAAAAAGAAAATAATTCACACTCGTACTTGAAGAAGATTATTTAATAATTCTCACAGTGTAATAAGGAAACATTGACGATCGAAAGAACGTGTAATTTAAAAACTCGAGGGAATTATATAAAAAAAAAAAAAAAAAAAAACAGAAAAAAAACATAAAAGAGAACAAAACGAAAAAAAAAAGAAAAATAGAAAAAAGAAGAAAAAATAATTATCCATGAAGTTGGTAACAATCGAAAAAAGATTTTCTCGTGAATGAAAATGAAATAACGAAGATTTAAGGAAATCCAATTTGACGTTGAGGACGTCGATCAAAAAGGTGCACGGTCGTGTGACGGAAGGCAAAATATACGTCGGGAGGATGCCCGACGTGGCCGGAATGTGGGACGCAGAAAAAGCGTCGGCGTCCTCCTACTGGTAGTAGAAACGATAGCACCAACGCAGTCTCTTGCGTTCCTGCCAGGATCAAGGAAGAGGAGTTGCCTCTTGTGCAGCACCTGTAACGCATAACCGTGCGTCCATCTGTCCAACCTTAGCCATCGGTGGGAAGGCAAAGAGACTCTTCTTCTTCTGAGCTTCTTGCAGTGCAATCAATCGAGCCGCGGCCGTTGCCAGCATTCAACCTCACTCTTCTTTCTATTTAACCTCTTTCTCTCTCTATCTCTCTCTCTCTCTCTCTTTCTTTCTCTTTCTGTCTTCTATATATATATATATATGTATTTTTTTTTTTTTCATTTTACTTTAAGAAAATACAATGTCACTTTACTTTTCTAATGGAACTACTACTACTGGTCTTTTGAAGTCACTAAGACCACTTCCATTAGCTAGATCATTGCTGAACGTTATAATCTTATTTTTCTTTCTTTCCTTTTTTTAAATCACATCAATTATATATTACGCGACAGGGTTCATTTGATCGATTTAAATAAATTTATAAATAATAATTGAAATTTAAGGAGAGATTTAATGCGTATTTTAATTTTTTTTTTTTTTTTTTTTTTTTTTTTTGTTAGATATTAATCGTATATTATTTGTAGTATATACTTCGAGGATTATGGTTATATCGGTGATTATTGACAAAAAATCATTTGCAATACTTCGATGAATTAAATTCAAAGAGATAGAGAGAGAATGAGAAAGAAAAAGAAAGAGAGAGAGAGAGGGAAAGAGAGAGAATACTTTTTGCAAACAATTTCTCTGAATTCTCTTTAACCGACAAGGTCGAAGGAGAGAAGGAACGTTTCGTCGGAACGTCTCCAAGTTCTCGCACGTCACCGCATTACATTCGTCCGAGAAGTTTTTAGCAAAGGAGTTTCGGATAATGGACATTTCGTAGCTCGTGGAAAAAAGACACGCTTACGTGTTCGGTAGAAATTATAAGGATCGTTACGCAAGTGCTTCTCTTTGTGGACAAAAACAATGGCCTTGAACGATTTCACCGATTTTGCGACAACGTGAAAGTGAAATTCGATAATACGATTGATACGACTTTTGTCGTAGCATCGAATACGACACTTTTTTCTTTTTTTCTTTTCTTTTCTTTTTTTTTACTCGAAAGATATCCACCGTCATACACAAAAGAAAATAGAGGAAAAAGAGGAAAGAAGAATGAACGACCAAAAAAAAGAAAACAGAAAAAAGAAAAAACAAGGAATGAGAAAAATATTAGAAATGTTACTCTGTCGAGGGTTTTCTTGCTTTTTCTTTTTTTTTCTTTTTTCTTTTTTTCTTTTTTTTTTTTCAGAAGGAGAGTAAAAAGAAAAAGAACGAAAGAAAGAAAACAAACAGCAGAGAAATCCAAGTTCGAGGGATTTAAGGGGAACACGATCTCAAGAAAGGTGAACTACGATGGGGAGGGGAGGGGAAAATTCGTAACGCTTCGCAGGTCAAAAATCTGCATAGTTAAGTACCGTACCTTTTTCTTTTTTTTTTCTCTCCATCGAGACCCGTCTCTCACGAATTTTCCCCGTTGTAGAATTTTCGTCAGAGAAACAATGAGAAAGGAACGGACGGGAGGACGGACGACGGTCAGCGAGAAGACGAACGGTCAGTGACAAGAACTGATGGCGGCCAGGAAGGGGATGGGAAAGAGAGGGAGCGGACGGGGGAGGGGAGGGGTCGCGCGTTGTCACGCTTTCCCCCTCCGGCTTTCTAAAACATCCTCACTTTTTCTTCCTAGATTCTAAGAAATCGCTATATCGAAAACAAATCCGTTTATAGAGGGCGAGAAAAAAGAGAAAAGAAAAAAAAAAAATAACATTTGAAATTCTATCGCGACGATTTCCCTCCCCCTCCCTCACCCACCCACCCCTAAGCGAATGAATTATTGAATAATTTATCGTTGTTATTATTATTAGAAGATATTATTCATCTTTTTGAAAATCGAAGAAATTATATACATGGTTGACATGTTTGAAAAATAAAAGAGAGATCAAGAAGAAAAAAAAGAGCAAGAAAAGAAAAAAAAAAAAATAAATAAATAAATAAAATAAAACGAGACGAGAATGAAAACTAAGCCATAGGATATTAATTTCTAATAATTTTAATTGCCGAGTAAGCCGTACGTCGAAAAGTTACGAAAAAAAAAAGAAGAAAAAAAAGAGAAAAAGAAAAAAGAAAAAAGAAAAAAGAAAAAAGAAAAGATCGAAAAAAGAAAAATCCCCCGAAGGAATGGAGAATCTTCAATACATACATATATATATATATATATATATATATATATATATATATTCGACGTTTTAAAAGAGTGTTAATTAACAGTAGCGAGATGATAATAGCGAGTGGTGAGTGGGTGGTGGGGGGGACAATGGCGGCAAGTCCTTTGAAATTTCGAACCGTCCCCTCCACTCCGCGAGCTCGAGTTAATTTATTATTTTTTCATATAACGCCATATCTATCCATTCACGTATTCTACTCTATACGTTATATATCCATCACTTCGTATATGGTGCCCCTCGATCTTCCCTTTTTCTCTCTCTTTCTCCCATCCCACTATCATCATCATCATCATCATCATCATCATCATCATCATCATCCCCTCCATGCCACTTTATGCCCCTTTACGCTCTCCCCCACCCTTCCTCACCCGTCAGTCATTCTTTACAAAGCCTTGGGATGGCTACAAAACATAAGAAGAACTAAAATGAAAATGAAACGCGTACGTGAGATCGCAAGGAAACAGGAAGTTAATAACCCCTCCCATTCCCCCCAAAGACCCACCCACCCTAGAATGCAATTGCATCTAACGAGGAGGAAACAAATCTTTGGCGATGATGCTATTTTTTTTTCTCTTTCTTTTCTCTCTCTCTCTCTCTCTCTCTTTTTTCTCTCTTCTCTTTTCGTATCTTCGTTCTTTTTCCACTTTTTTCTTTTTTTTTTCCTACCCTCTCTCTCTCTCTCTCTCTCTCTCTCCCCTCTTCAAACAAATAATGATAGCAGATATACTAAACACGGATTCCGCAATTGATACTATATAATACAAGATCGTTCGGGGCTTTCTTATTTGCATTTAAACGGGCCGCCAAGGGTTGACAAATGAGGCCGATATTATCGGACAATCGATTGCAATGCTAAGGGGAATCGCTTTGCTTGCATCCGCCTTAACCGATGAATCTCTTAACTTGGCGATTCTGTTTCAGGAAAAGGCCTGAGAAGAAGAGAACAATCGGTCCAGCGACATGCCACTACAAGCGGGTCCCATGTTCCTTGGCATGCCACCTTGTCTTTTTCTCTCTCTCTCTCTCTCTCTCTCTCTTTCTTTCTCTCTCTGTTTCTCTTTTACAATCTTCTTTACTTTTTTTCTTTTCAACGTCCCACGTGATTCATGTCCTCGATCTATGTCTATGGGAAAGTAAGAAACAAGACTTCTTCGACAATACTCAAGTATTGTTCAATCATATTCAATATTATTTACTCATTCGAGAGAATCTGTAATAACGTTAATTAATTATTTAACTTTAAAGATGAAATCAATACAATTTTTTTCTTCTTTCTTTTTCTTTCCTTTTTTTTTTTTTTTTTTTTTTACCAACAATTCGAAAATAATGTAGCAGTGATCGAGGCCAATTCAATTTTGTTACGTTTGAATCGATATTATATAATTTTTCTTTTTTTTTTTCAATAAGATGAAATTTATATCGATGATAATCATTCAAGGATTAATCTTAATTCTGATTAATAATAACGGTATTGTTAATATAAATATTTAATTTAAAAAATGATCAATATGGATATTGAAAAGGGAAATAGTGAGAGAGAGAGAGAGAGAGAGAGAGGGGGAGGGAGGAGAAAGAGAGAGAATAAAAAAATAAATAATAAAATAAAGGAAGCATGGACGAACGAAAAGTCGTTGATCCAAGTTTCGTCCGGTTTCAAGGTCGAGAGGTTTCTGAACCCCTTGGGAATCGAATCGGATAAGACACCAAGTCGGCGTATGTCACGGAGGAAACTCCTCAAAGGCAATTACAATATTTCCTACGTTGTGAAAGAGGATGGGCTTGGCTGACACTCTGACAGCCCGTAGTCAAATGTTCCACGCTTCCTTGCGTCGAGTCTCCATACAGAAAGAGAAAGAAAAAGAGAAAGAGAAAGAGAAAGAGAGAGAGAGAGAGAGAGAGAGAAATAAAGAGAGAGGAGTCCACAAGCTCTGTGTGTCCTTATGCACACGCCTGCTTCCCTAACAGTAATTCCTTTTATGCTTAGCAGCTCGCATACCGCTTAGAGAGACACACGTGTTGCAATTAAGGGACCTTTCACTTGTTTCACAGAACTATGTGGAAAAAAGTAAACAGGACGATGATTCCGCATCTTACTTCTGTGTATGTATGTATATATATATATATATATATCACTTTGTGTTTCGATAAAGATAATACGATGATAAGAACAATTATATCCTGATTTTTATAATAATACAACGAAATTATCGAACTAAAAAGGTTTGATCATGACAATATACGTATATATTATATATATATATATATATATATATATATATATATATATATATATAAATATTGTACACAGTTATATACTTGATTATAATATATTAAAAACCTGTTAGTTCTTTTTTCCTTTTCCTTTTCTGCTTTCTTTTTCTTTTTTTTTTCTTTTTTTCTTTTTTTTTCTTTTTTTGTACATCCATCAAACAGATACACTCGATCGAATTTTTTTTTTTCTATAAATCTATAAATATAGATATTTATAATTTCTTCTTTTTATTTTCTTCGATTTGAACGATTTAATTTCAATGTTACGTATCATCGATGATCTATAAATACAAAAGCGTATAATACTTTTCGTATATTGCAAATGATTCAAATATTATCTAGATTTCCAATTTTGAGATGTGTTTTGTCGATGATATTTTAAAAAGGAATCGATAGATCTTTCCTTTGGACGAGAAGATCGATTTAAAGAGATGACAATGACGGTAATTAATAAATTATAATTGTCATTAATACGTGACACTAATCGAAAATATATATACTTTCGATTTTGTATTTTCTCTCTTTCACGTTTTCGTCTTTTTCCTCCTCACAGTCGTTGTTGTTTTTTCTTGTTGTTATCGTTCTTTTTTCCCCCTCTCCGTTTCTTTCTTTTTTTTTTTTTTTTTTAATTTTTTTCTTTATTTTTTATTTCTAGACAGAACTCGTGACTGACTGGATGATATGCGCTCGCACAGGTGGAGTCGCGTTGCGCAAGCCAAAATCTCATTATCGCGAGACAAAGGTGCGACGATTAATCATCATCATCACCGTGAATCCACGGACACACCGCGGGTATGCTTCGAGCGGAAACGCGAGATGGAGGATCGCCAGTAGAAGAAGAAGACGAAGAAGAAGAAGAAGGTAAGAAGAAGAAGACGAAGAAAACGAGGACGAAGATGAAGAAGAAGAAGAAGAAGAAGAAGAAGAAGATGACTACGACGACGACGACGACGAATATGAAGAAAAGGAAAAGGGATGAAAAGCACGCGCGACGTATTCTTTTTTGGAAGATAGAAAAGGACAGATAAATGGAGCCTCGTATACGAATGAGAGAGAGAGAGAGAGAGAGAGAGAGAGAGAGAGAGAGGGATAGAGAGGAATCGATTCCATGCGGAACTAAGTCGTTGCATCTTTTGTTCTCTTAGTTCTATCTCCCTGCAACTTTTTTACGATCTTTCCAAAAACTTTTTTCTCCTTCCTCATCCCTTCTTTCTCTCTCTCTCTCTCTCTCTCTCTCTCTTTTATTTTTCTTTTTTCCTCACCTTTAGTTTTTTTTTTCTTTTTTTTTTTTTCTTTTTTTTCTATTATTTCCTTCCGACTATCTAGAGAAGCTCGATTTCTTTGGACGATGGGGTGAGTAGGGTGATTCGGGATAGAAGTTGGTAAGAGTAGACTTCGTGAGTAGGGAGTAGTGGAAGAAAAGCGATTCGATGCAGCTCATTTGCGTATATACCACCGAGGAACGCGGATCTATCTCGTTTCGTTCCGTCGTTGACCGAGTTAAATTTGTAATTACGTTTTATTCCACCTTATCCAGAAGCGCGGTTGTTTCGTATGAGAGAAGAAAAAAGGAAAAAGAAAAAGAAAAAAAGAACGAGAAAAAAAAGAAGAAGAGAAAAAAAAAAAGAAAAAATATTTATGGAAGAAAAAAAGTGAGGAAAGAAGAAGGAAGGTGGGAGGGGAGGGTGCTGGGTAGGGGAAGGAGAAAAGAGTAAAATGGAGAGAGCGACGAAGAAAAAAATCTTTCACAACAATATTGTCTACTTTGTTTCTTTTTTTCTCCCCTTCTTCTTCTTCTTCTTCTTTCGACAACTATAGTAGGACATCATTAATAATCATTTCTCGAAGCTCTTGTTACACCACCATCACCACCACCATAATGGAATAGAGAACTGTAATTATGCTAGTCTTCGGAAACTGAGTTTCGCGTTGCTCCTGCCGACAATGAAAAATTCTGCAAGAAGGATTAATTCTCTCATTTATGTAAGAAATATCCTCGAGCTATTCGCACAGCTGTGAAAGATTCTTCTTCTTCCTTCCATTTCTCCCTTCCTTCCTTCCTTCCTTCCTTCCTTCCTTTCTTCGTTCGTTCGTTCCTCTTCTTTTTCTTCTTCTTATATTTTCTTCTTCCTTATTCTTATTCTTATTCCTTTTTCTTCCTCGCGAAATATTTCAAGTGAACACACGCGTGGGTCTACTCATCAATCTTGTTTATGCATATCAGAAATTATATGTATGAGAGTATACACCAAGCTGATACACGATATCGGGAGCGCAAAAAGGGTAAACTACGTTGTCGGGCATCAATCTTAACGTGACAAGCTTCTTATGTCATCAACCGGTTTCGCACCGTGAATCTTTTCCGTATAATATTATTAGATATTATCTCAAAACATGCTTATCGTATCTTATCATTATTAAGCAACAGCATTATTAACATTATCATTATTATTATTATCATTATTATTATTATTATTATTATTATTATTATTATTGTTATTATTATTATTATCATAATTATTATTATTATTATTCTTTAAAGAGTAAATGACTTAGTTTTATAATTTGTCTAATTAATATATATTATTTTCTTACTTTCATCGTTTTATCGTTTCGCAAATAAATAAATAATGATTAATCTCTATGAATGTTGTTGCTTCATTTAAAATTGTCAAAGCCATAAAAAAGAAAAAGAAAAAAGAAAACAAAAAAAATTCATTCGATCGTTTCTCCTTTGTTTGTTTCTTTTTTTCTTTTTTTTTTTGTATATAAATAAATGAAAAAATCGACAATTTTATCGCTTGGAATTATCAAATCCGTAAGAAAATTTCCTTTCTTCTTCCTCTTCTTTTTTTTCATTTTTTTTTTTTTTTGCACAATAAAGTCAACAATACTGATCGTGAAAAATTTCTGAAAATAATTTTGATAATATCGCTTAGAAAAAACATGAAATCTTTTGCATATACTTTGATATATAATATTTCTAATATTTAAAATTCTTGCAATGTGTTATAATATGCAATATCTTTGCACATACATACATACATACATACATACATACATACACACATATATATATATATATATATGCTTATATACAAGATGAAGGTTGAGTTAATACCTATATTCAGGTTTGAATTTAGACTTGCTGTTTTTAATCTCGATGCGTCGTGTGTCACCGGAGGTGGTCCACGATGATGAATGCGAGGCCTTAGGCAGACTTCTAAGATATAGCTGGTAGCCAGGTAGCCGACAACACGCAGCAGGGGGTTCTTCTCACTTTTCTCTCTCTCTTTCTCTCTCTCTCTTTTTCTCTTTTTCTCTTTATTTCTTTCTTTCTCTTTCTTATTACGAGTTTACTATATATATATATATATACATAGAAAAAAGATATAGAACCAAGTTAAAATCGACACACGTACGTATGCACAAAAAAAGTGAAAATATTCAATAGAAAATTGATATTACGTAATATTAGCATGCTTAACCAAACATATATCTTGTAAAATAGATAATGGTTATATGCTTATTACGAACTTGCAATTACTATGCGGTTTCTGTTATTTCTTCTTTTTCTCTTCTTTTTTCTCTTTTTTTTTTTTCCTTTCTTTCTCTCTTTCTTTCTTGTTGTTTGTAAGTGAATCAACTTAACCCGATTTACATTATTACATAAAATTGATCTTTCGATTTTAAATATCAACGACAATCTGTAATTAGATAAGTATTTTATAAATATCTTATAAATATCTGTTGTAAGGGTAGAGGAGGAGGTGGATAAAAAAAATGTTAATCATATAATTATTATACGTTGTAATATTATCGATCTTGTAAAGGAGACTATAACTATCTTTACGAGGCGAAACTTATTGTATTAGATCTTGTTGTTGAATTAATTTACTTGTAATTAATACAAATTATTACGTTATTATATAAAATTGATCGTTCAATTTTTATTTTTTTCCCCTCCCCCA
>NC_140830.1:2435000-2442500 GCF_050613455.1 Vespa mandarinia
TTGTACCCTCCTCCTCCTCCTCCTCTTCCTCCTCCCGTCTCTCTTAACACCCCACCCCCACACCCACCCTTCTCCCTATTCTCCATCTCGCACCCCTATCTCATCGACCCTGAGGGAAATCGATTGTTTCTGATTGAAATTAATTCGGAAGATAAATGCTACGAAAACAACTGTACAATTTTCTGAAATTCAACGCCTCAGAATCGATTGCGCTCCTTACAAATTGTACATTTAATTGTTTTCCTTCTTATATCAATTCTTTCATCGATCGATATTAATCTATAATTATAAACTTGTAAAAATAATTTATCAAAGGAGAGAAGAAACATTCTGATGTATTTTACTTGTATACTCGTATTTGTCGGTAGTATTAAAGAAAATTAGAAAAAAGTGGAATTTAGAAGAAAAGAAAGAATAAGAAGAAGAAGAAGAAGAAGAAGAAGAGGTACAAGAACAAGAAGAAAAATTTCTCATAGCTAATTCGGCTTACCGTGTTACGCTTAACTCTAAAACGGTGGTATTATCTCGTTGCCTAGCGGCAAGCGTGAAATTATAAAGATAGATGGATGCACGTTATATATTAACTCACGTGTGAATGAACTTTTAATATCTTTCCTCTTAATGACGCGAAAGGCTGTTAAGAAATGGAGAAACTATATCGAGACAGAGAGAGAGAGAGAGAGAGAGAGAGAGAGAGAGAGAGAGGGAGAAAGAAAAAAGAAACGAAGAGCAAAATAGAATAAGAAACAAGAAAGAAACTCGATAGATTTAGAAGAAAAAAGAAATTCTTTTTAATGTATAATATTATGTATTGTATATAGATGCACATAGATAATATGAAATAATTAAACGAGAGAGATTCTCATTCGGCTGAATGAATTTGAATATAAAACATTTGTGAACATTTATCACGCGAAAGAGAACAAAGGTAAAACCTTTGTCACGGCTGAAAGAGTTCTCATTAATTTCACGCATTATTAGATTTGTAAATATATATAAAAATATATATATATATATATTTTTTTTTTGTTTTCTTTTTTTTTCATATTAGGTATATCCTTTATCTCGAATGAGTCGAGATTACAATCGAATTTCCGTGTTGAAAGTCGCCAAATCGTATGGTTCACGATCGGAATTGATTCGTTTCAATCTTCAATGTTATCAAGATCCAATCCTTTGATCGTAAAAGAAGGAGAGGGAGAGAGATAAATACAGAGAGAGAGAGAGAGAGAGAGAGAGAGAGAGAGAAACTGCTTTGAACGTAGGTAGTAAACCGACTATCGAAACCACAGATCGTTGAAAACGCATCGTAAAAAACGTGCAAGCAATTTACCAAGCGAGAACGCAAAGCCAAAGAGGAAACACGAAGGAGAACGTTTTCCACGAAAGTAACTTAGAAACCTAAAGCTAAACTTCTAAACAATAATAACAAACATATCTGTACAAAAAGGTTCTACATAAGCTCTCGGGTCACATCAATAACACTCTTATTTACATAAATTATTATTAAATACCGATTCTGAATAGCCTTAAGGGAACAAAGAGAGAGAGAGAGAAAGAAAGAGAGACAGAGAGAGAGAGAGAGAGAGAGAGAGAGAGAGTAAACATTAAATTTTTATTATTAATTTAATTCAATAAGCAGTTTCGTTCATTTTGGTCATTCAATATCTTTAGAAATATTAGATATAAAATGATATAAACGATTACGAGTTAGAAAAGTAACGAGATAATAGTTTCCAATCGTTTTTAGATCTTTTTCTGTCGAAGGAATTCCTTGATTAAAAAAAAAAAAATAAAGAAGAAAAGAAGAAAATAAAAAAAAAAAAAGAAAAAAAAAATAAGGAAAAAAAATATAAAAAAGAAAAAATATCGATTTGATATTCTGTGGTCCATTTAGAGAGTCCGCAGGACCCAATCGTTAGGATAATTCTCCAGTGGTATCGATCACCGCAAAGGATTTTCTTCAAACAAACCGCAAAGCCAAAGTGGACAGATATGAAATACATACAACATACAATAATACAAACTTGATGAAACTTACGAGATGGAAAAGAACAATGTTGACAAATAAAATAACAACAATAAGAACAACAACAACAACAACGATAAAAAAAATGGAAAAAGAAAAGATTGATGGTTACTTTTTAAAAAGGAATAAAGGTTACTTTCAAAAGAGGAATAGAAGGAAGAAAAAATACATTGTACCTAAATGGTTGAGAAGGCACAAGAAAAGGAGAGAGAGAGAGGGAGAGAGAGAGAGGGAGAGAGAGAGAGAGAGAAAGAGAGTGAAGTGAGAGAGACGAATATCTCAGCAATGTTTCGTATATCCTGAGAGTTGGTTCGTGTGCGTTCTTTCTCGCCGCGGAAAATATAATGATGGCGAGCGTTCGTTCGAGCGGTACTAGCGTTGGAAACCGGCGATAAGGAGGGAGTGTCTACTGCCGCCATAATGATAGCCCTGAGCAGCTCTCTGACTCCGGTACGCGATGCACACTGCCTGTACGTTGCACCGATTGTATGCACACGCATACAAGAGGCCTCTACCACGATACGTGTCCACGCACTTTACGTGTTGCGAAGAGAAATTTTCAAGAAAGAGAGAAAGAGAGAGGGAGAGAGAGAGAGAGAGAGAGATGAAAGATAGACTTAGGAATATATATATGTGTGTGTATGTGTGCATGTGTGTATCACTATTTCTATCTTCATAGAAATTTTAGATTAATGATACCTTATCTAAATTCATTCTTTAATCGTAAAATTTGTAAATTTTCCAAAAGAATACTATAATATGACATAATATATATATATATATAAATAGTATAATATAATGGAAGGGTGAGAGGGGGTGGGAGCAGGCATGAAGGAATGACACGTTTTAAATTACAAAATTTATCAGATATCGTAGATAGCTTAATTGTTTATCTCTTCTATCTACGTATCTAAATTTCATTGTAAATATTACGATTGAAAATTTTAATAGAGTTCAAAAAAAAGAAAAACGAAAATAGAATAGAATTCGAGAAGCATTTAGAATTAGAAATGTATATATATATATATACATTTCTCTTTTTTAATCTTTACTCAAATTCATTCATAAATCCAACGATATAAGATTTTAATCTCATCCTCGTATTCTTGTCCTTTACTTTCTCGAAAAAACAAAAAAAAGAAAAAAAAAAACAAAAAAAAAATAAAGAAAAAAGAGAATAAATAAAGACAAAAGGATGATATTTTTGGGATTAGAAAATTCGAATGGAAAAAAGAAAAAAAAAGAAAAAAAAAGGGAAAAAAAAGGAGAGCGGTCGTGATAAAGGCAGGAGGACGTATAGAAGAGGGCTAGGGTCGAGAACATAGGGCTAGCCACGCGATTGGTCGGGCCCCTTCGGATTCATTAGCACGCGAACGGCTATTGGCCGTCCTGGTACTGAGGTGTACGGTCCTTTTTGCTTTTGGGGGCAACGTAATGACGTGCTACGTTCGTCTCAGCCTGTACGCTGAGCGATCGTACGCGAGAGATAGCTATAGGTACTAGAGCCCTATGCGTGTACATCACGAGCCCTTCGCATATATATACATATATATATATATATATATATATGTGCGTGTGTGTGTGTGTTTGGATGTGTGCATACTCGTAAAGATACCTTCAAGGGGTGTGGAGTTGTGGCTGCATCGCAAATGGCTCTTCACCACGCACTTCACTTTTCAAACTATATATATGTATATATATATATATATATATATATATATATATATATATGTGTGTATGTAGATATATATATATATATATGTATGTTAAGTGTTTACTTGTGTGTGTATGTACCTATATAGATACTATATTACGCCATATTTTATGGTGGTACCTTTAAAAAATCGATAAAAATTTCGATGATCGAGATATCACTATAATAAGGTCAAACGATTGATCTCCTTATAAATCATCGATCGAGATAATATAAGGAATTAATTATTAACAATTTTTCAATTAACGAATCGAGGCCTATGTTACTACACTTAACGACGTATAAAATCACGATAAAAGGACCAAGTAACGTTTCAACTACAGTACACCCCTATATTCAATACGAAAAGAGAAGTGGGATTTGAGAACGGGTTTGGAGAAGGGGGGGAGGGAGGTGGGTGCTTTTTCAAGGACACTTCGAAATGTTGTCGAAGGTATTTCTACTTGCACTCTAGAAACTTGTGACTAATGCGCTGGAAACAATTGTTTTTTATTGACGAGTCGTTTTTTTTCTATCTCTCTTTCTCTCTCTCTCTCTCTCTCTCTCTCTCTCTCTCTCTCTTTACGTGAGTAAGGAAGAGGGTTGGTATTGTGGGTGCATGTGTGTGTATGCGTGTGTGTGGGGCTTAGTGCTGGCTATCGGTTAGATTACAAGATCAAAAATCAAAAAAGAAATTTAAAAAACAAAAAAAAACAATAAGAAACAAAGATCATAATTTTTACACCTTAATAACAACGATCACGTTCGACGTAGAAATATGTTACATCTAAGAGAGAATACAGTTTCGTGCACGAATGACAATTGAATTATCGTCTGTTTTAGATCATAGATCCGTAGTCCATTTACCTTAATCACAACGATATTACACCGGTAATATTATTATCGCGTGTCGCCTATCTCACATTAGTGAATGTATAATATAACATATATACAAATATATGTCTATTATACTTGTGTCACATAATATTCATATGGATTTTTATCGATAATCAACGTTATATAAATTAAGAAAGATGTAATTGTATTTTGCATGCAAGATTATTTATCATACCTGTCTAATTACATATTGTCCGTTAGCTATATGAATTAGATATATCAAATTGAGAATGTATTAAGAACTTTGATTTTTGAAATGAATTATTGAATATATATATACATATATATGTATATATATATATATATATATATATATATATATATATATATATATATAGGTATACAAAATGGCCATTGAAAGGTGGTTTTGCAGATATGGATCGTGTCCTCTAACGGAGGGCTGGTGGGATCCCTCTGGTGCAACGAGGGGTGGCGAGCGGTTGATGTCGTCATGGCAACAACGATCCCTCAGTAGCCGAACCCTCCTACACCCTTCATTCAACTCTGCCACCCCTGTAATCCGCTCGAACTCGAAGACAGCCACTACGCAATTTTCACGAGAGGATACGCATTTCTATGTTACCTCTTAAGAATGAGAATAAATCCCGGCATATATACATATATACTTACAATACATACGTACATGCGTATGTAAGTATATTACCCATATATATATATATATATATATATATATATATATATGTATGGGTAAATGTAACGTTCCGTATTTTGTATTAAAAAAAAAAAAAAAAAAAAAAAAAGAAGAAACAAATTCATATAAAAGAAAATTAATAGAATAGAAAAGAAATATCATTAAAAAAATATTCAACAGGTTGGGCGAATTATCAAGATTATTATCAAAATGATTACTTAATCTTGTTACACATATTTATTACGAAATAAGACGTGTACCGGGTAAATTCAATCGATCTAATAGGAATCCAAGATTACAGACATTTTCAATGGTTATCAAGTACAAGTTTGCAATTAAATCGAGTTGGATAATTGATAGCCTCGCATGTTCAAATACACATTTCTGATAATAATGAAACTAGATATTGGTAACGGATATATCAAGGCATTTGATGAGCAAACTAATCATCATGTACGAGATAAACTCAATTTCGATTATCTCTCGAGTTATACTCCTTTGAAAGAATTACGAAAAGAAGAGGAAAGAAAATAAATATGAAGGAAAAAAAGGAAGAAAGAAAGAGAAAAGAAAAAAACACAAATAAAAAGAAAGTAGAGAAATAGAAAAGAAAAATAAAAGAAAAAAGAGAAATTATGAAACGCATAAAAAAAAAAAAGAAAAGAATTATAGGGGGTTGTTGAAATATTCTTTTTACTTGTGGCCGATTTTAAAAAGAAAGATAATACTTTATTGTTAAACGAAAGGACGAAATTTGAAAGAATGAGAGAGACAAAGATAAATATATATACATATATATATATATATATATAAAACGAGAAAAAGAGAAAGAAGAGAGAGAGAGAGAGAAAGAGAGAGAGTTTGCGACGTCTAATTATTCTCCATGGCAAAGAGACTATGCTCGAACGTTGCTGCCTTTGTCGGAGGTGTAACGAAGCGTCGAAAAGCCGCTTTAATCGACGAGTCTGACCTAGATAAATATTCATGAGGACATCACAAGTAATTCCCCCTCCCCCTTTTTTTCTTTTCTTTTTTTTTCTTTTTTTTACTTTCGACGAACAATATCAAGTTCCAAATTCGATCATATTTCTCTTCAAAATTTTTAATAATTTGATTTTTATTTAATTTATTAATAATTTCTTCTCGGAATCGTGATCGTTCTATATAAAAAAAAAAAAATAATATCTATATATATATATATATTTATATATATTTATATATAAGATTAAAACTATGACTATGAAGAAGCCTTAGGTCATCCTTAACTTTGACTATATCGTATCGTCTGATCGATTAACATAATATCTCTTCTTTCGTATTCAAAACGGGCCACCGCACTAGGGTCCCAATAATGATATACATATAGTATATATATGTATATATATACATATAGGGTGACTTTGGATCCATGTTTATACTAATGCTAGGTCTCTCTAAAATCATAATGAGGTTTCGATCGAATTAGGCTGAGACTATTTCTAAAAAGCCTACCCCTATTTCTAAATCCCTCTCAATCATTTCTTTTTAAACACAATAGGTGATAGGAATTTGTAAATTTACGAAACCTTCTTATTATATGGTAGATGTCTTACCATGCGATTTTACAATCTTTCCTTTTTCTTTTCAGTTTCCTTTTTTCTTTCTTCGTTTTTTTTTTTTTTTTTTATGTACACATACACACATATATATATATATATATATATATATATATATATATATATATATTCATCATTCTTATTGAAAGTGTTTCGTAGAATCATCATAGAGATTTTATTCGTGTCGGACGTGATACTTGCTTTCTCGTTAAATAGAAAATAAGTATTATCAAGTTTGATGATTATTTTCTTCTGTCTCGTGTCTAGTAATATAATAGAACAGCTATAATATACATACGTATATATACATATATATATATATATATATATGTATATATACATAGATAAGTAGATAACTTATATGAACATATATTTATCTAACTATCTATCTATCTATTTTAGCGAAGGTAAAGAGATGAAGATAAAGGGGATGGAGGTAGTATGGCTTTTGCGTGGGACATAAAATGAGAGAAAGAGAGACGATTATATTTATCGTTGAGAGTTACCACGGTCCACCGGCATTGTTGAAATTCCAACGCGCGATTATTACATAGGAATCGCATAGCTCGCGATACACGAGAACAACAAATCGTACGTATGTACATACCTACCTACCTACCTACCTACCTACTTA
>NC_140830.1:2452500-2460000 GCF_050613455.1 Vespa mandarinia
TGCGTAATATTTTTCTTCTTTTCTTTTTCATTTGATCTATTAGATTCTATCCATCGGAGAAAAGTCGAAGAAAAAGAATTAAAAAGAAGAAGAAGAAGAAGAAAAGAAGAAAAAAAAAAGAAGAAAGAGATAGTGAAATCATTCATCAGAAATGGAAGTCAAAGAGAATAGGATTTAGTTGTTAAGATGATCGATCGAGATAGGTCAAGACGGTGACACCTTAGAGTAGGACAATAGCCTGGATCATCGTAATAGCTCGACCACCATAATGACACAAGATAAGATCAATACCTCTCACTCTTGTTAAAGACTACGAAATATAAGTACCTAAGTAAGTACTTACTTACTCTCTGACTTCACTTTAGTTTCAATGGTTATACTTTATGAAACTATCCCTCCCCCCTCCCCCTTCCCTTCCCCACCCTCCCTCCTGTTACCATACTTTCTATTTATGCATAAATGTAAGTGTAAGCGTAAGCGTATGTTTATGTATTATAGTACATATATATATATATATATATATGTATGTATAGTAGGATAAAGAGGTATGTTTTATATACACCTACATATTTACGTAGGAAGAAAGATCTTTGCAGGGGCGTAAATCCTTAGGTGCTATATTGGTGAAGGGAGGGGTGGCGGAGGAGGGGAGGCGGAGGCGAAGGAGGGGGGGACGATCTTTTATGATTATTCCTTACATCGATTGAGTCATCCCCGTTGTTGTCGTCGTCGTCGTCGTCGTCGTCGTCGTCGTTAGAGTATCGCAACGCGATCGTGCCCCACGATAGAGATTTCTTATTTCATTCGAAGATCTCTAAGAGGAAAGATCTCTCTACGTAGATCCATGTCCAATTAAATCGAATTACTCGGTTTCGATAATCGTACCACGGTGAAAGAATAATTATACCCTAAGAACAATTTGACCTTCTCCAATGGTATACACCTATTTATTTTTCATTTTTTTCTTCATTCCATTTTTTCTTTTTTTTTTTTTTGTTTTCTTTTAATCATTTCTTTTTTTTATTTCCCTATCTTTCGTTGATTTTTTCTTCTTCCTTCTCTTGCCACATTTCAAGAATCTCTTAATCGCAATGAAGATACATCACATACGATTGAAAATTAATGTTCTTTTTTTTTTTTTTTTTTTTTTTTTAATATTTCACTGATCGATTGTTGATTTTCATTTGAAGCACATCAAAATCTTGATAAATCTCGCATCTTGATGAGACGTTAGACAAGGGATAAAAGAGAAATGGTGGAAGGAAAAATTGTTAAGTAAAAAACAAAGAAGAAAGAAATGAAATAAATAAAAGGAAAAAAAATGAAAGAGAAAGAAAAGGATTCTTTAGCTTAAATAACAAGAAAAATATAAATTCCACGAAAGCCAATTTCTCTATCTCGTTTCTTTAAGAATTGGCGAACGATGGCAAAAGTCATGAGAGAGACAAAGAGAGACAGAGAGACAGGGAGAGAAAGAAAGAGAAAGAGAGAGAGAGAGAGAGTGAGAGAGAGAAAGAGAAACACCGTGCAGCCCCCGGAACATCGCGTGCCGCCGAAATATTCCAAGAATATGCTAATTAGCAGTTAGTCCGTTTCTTGTGCCATTGCGTTCTGTTTCTACGATCGGTCGAAAATAATCCCATACCACTTCTTTCGCGTAAAGATTACGTTCGATTGAAGATCAAAACACACTTTTCGAAATAATATCCTTTTAGAATTATAGAGCCTGCTTGGAACTTCAATAACGGAGAAAGAAGTTACCAAATTAAAAGTAGAAAAAAAAGAAGAAAAAAAGAAAAAGAAAATCTTTCCAACCGAGAATAATAAGAAAAATGATAACAATAATTTCACTTACTATCCATTTCTGTCGATGTTAAAAAATGAAAAAAGAAAAGAAAAAAGAAGAGGAAAAAGAAAAAAAAGAGATAAAAAGACAAGGGAAAAAAAAAGAAAGAAAGAAAGAAAGAAAGAAAGAAAGAAAGAAAGAAGTGAACCAATTAAAAGTATTCGTTTTTCAAACGAAACGAAGAAACAATGATAGATTAGAAAAAAAGCAAATAGATAAAATACCTGTTAGACGTTATAGTAACACGTTCTAACAATGGTAAAGAGAAAGAATAGACAAAGAAATAGTAACAGGTAAAGGTCTCCGATTAAACGCCAAGTATTATTAAAACAGTACAATTACAGTAATATACTCGGTGTTCTTGATTATACCACTGGAAACGAGTTCTTACGCACTTACTCGGTATATCCGAAAGATCTATGCGAAGCGTTAAAAGTCTTACCCCTGAAAACTCGTAACACGCAACATAAATATAATATCGACTTGGTACACATATGCTACCAAACGAAAGAATAATAGAAAGAGACAAGTAAGTGCATATATATATATATATATATATATATATATAAATAAATAGTTAAACCCTTTTCTAAGATCATCTCATTCTATTGTCAACCCTAATGCTTTATTACATATATAAATTTCTCTCATATACACTTTTACTTATTTCCCTTTATCATTATAACATGTTAGTAACTAATTCAAAAGGAAGAGAGAGAAAGAGAGAGAGAGAAAGAGACAGCTCTCGACACCTTGATTTCTTTGTTACATACTCATTCTCTCTCTCTCTCTCTCTCGTTCTTTTTCTCTTTCTCTCTCTAACTTACATTAATTATACCACCAACGTGTACACGCTCGCTCTCGCGTTTTGAGAACGTGACCCCGTGTATCGTAGCTCGACAACATCCGCCCTGAATTAATTGAATACTTTACACGCGAACCTATCGTAACCCTCGTTACCATAGACCATCGGAAGTTCGACTGGAAAAACTCTAAAACTACCCCTTAAAATACTCATACATAGTTATGTTCCTTTGATATATGTATATATCGAATTTATCTATGATTAATTTTTCGTTAAAACGATATTTTATCGTCGAATAATCTAATTATATTCATGACTTCCAACGCATTGTAAATCATGCATATATATATATATACTTTTTCCCCTTCACCCCTTTTTTTTTTCTTTCATCTTAACATACCACTAGCTATATCTATCGATATTTATTAATTTGCGTTACGACGATTTCATCATTAAATACGATTAATTATTTCAATAAAAAATTATTTTAATATATCGACAATATTTTTTTTTCCCCTTTTTAACACACTGACACATAATCGTATTGTCTTTATCGTATTGTCTTTATCATAAATCGTATTATCTTTAAGATTAGGAATTTTCAAATATAACATTCGAAAGGAGAGACACACATTCTTTTTTCTTGCTCATACGATAAAGTTAAAAAAAAGAAAAAAGAAAAAAAACTTCGAATTGTCTTAAGACATTACGATACGCCTAATAAAAAAAAAAGAAAAAAAAAAGAAAGAAAAAGAAAAAGACAAGAAAAGAAAATAAAGAAAAAAAATTATTAACCGATAAATACATAGATAGATAGTTCGATAGTTAGATAGATAGATAGATACGAAATGTGAGAATGTCCCGATGATCTATTTGGAATTTATCAATCATTACAAGTACACAGAGAATTATTAGATGATATTCTCGTAGGAAGAAAGATCTATAAAAAAGGAATGGAAAGAAATCGACAAGGGTACGAAAGAAAGGAAAGGAAATAGAAAAGGAAAAAAAGAGAAAAGGTAAAAAAGTAGAAAAGCAAAAATGTAGAAAAGCAAGAAAAAAAAAAGACAACAAAAAAAAAGAAAAAGAAAAAGAAGAGAGAAATATTCAAGAAAACAGAGAATCATATATAGATAGTTGGTACGATAGTTCCTATGTGGTATTATATAGATATAACCGGAAACGAGGGCAGCTCTATTATCGCCCTCCGAGGTTATACGAGCTACCTAAGCTCTAAGTTCCATCGCTGCCGTAGAGTTCCAGGTAGAGCAATATGTTGTTTTATGATGCAATCATCGACGCGGTAATAATCATTAAATCTGTTCGAAGCGAAGCCGCGAGGGAACCGACGAGGTTTAGCAAGAGAGAAACAGAAAGAATAAAAGAAAGAAAGAGAGAGAGAGAGAGAGAGAGAGAGAGAGAGTGTATGAGAGTATGAGAGAGAGAGAGAGAGAGTAGCTCTTCTGACTTTGCTTCTGGTTCGAACGAGCTCTCGTCGTTAGGCTGAGATTGATTCGTCGGATTCGCTGTTGCTGTCTGTCGTTAAGCGATAACGAGATCTCTCTCTAGGCGGTCGGTCACTGTACTCATGGAATTTTTCTTTTCTTTTTTTTTCCCTTTTTTCTCTTTTTTTTTTCTTTTCAACTGACAACGGCGATAACAAAAGAGAAAAAAAAGGGGCACCGCAAAAAAGGAAAGGAAGAACGAAAGAGAAGAAAAAAAGACAAGGTAAAGCGCAAGATGCTATGAGATATTAAAGAGTAAGAGAGAGAAAGAGAGAGAGATGTTTACTATGACGATTTTTCAATGATTTGTACGAAACGTTTTTGTTAATTCCACGAAATTTTTACTCTAAAGTATATCTTAAAGTTCTTTAATCTTCAAAAATTTCTAAGAATCGAGAGTAAAAGTGATCGAGGGAGGATGTTAAAAAAGAAAAAGAGAGAGAGAGAGAGAGAGAAAGAGAGAGGGACAAGAAGGTCGTTGAAAAAAAATCATTGAAAAAAGTTGGTAATTCGCGACGTAGAGGCGGCTAGTTAGGCGGTTATGGTGACCATAATTGCGGTTTATTGTCTCTATAAATATATACGACACACGCCGCGAAAGATCAACCTGGGGTGTAAGGGTAGAGGGGTGGGGGATGAAATAGGGGTAGGATGGAGGGGATGAGTAAAACGAAAGACCGGATTCGTCTTACTTCTTCTTCTTTTTTTTTTCTTTCTTTTTTTTTTTCATTTCTTTGCTCCTTCTTCCTTTCCTCTTTTGTTATTTCTTTTTTTTTTTCTCCTCTTGTTTTTGTCCTCTTCCTTTTCTTGGTATTACAAATCAAAAAAGAATGTCGTACATGAGAATTTTATGGTGCCCCTTAATATGGTTTATGACGTTTCACGTTGCATCTCGTATTATATTACTAAGCTTATATCGCGTTTGACCTGCCAACGGAACCGGAAGACGTTTAATGATCGAAAGATCTATAAGATCATCTTTTCTCTATTTCTTATAGTTTAATAAAATTTCTTTTGTTTCTCTTTTCTTCTTCTTCTTCTTCTTCTTCTTTTTCCTTTTTCCTTTTTTTTTTTTTTTTTTTTTGAACTATGAGAAAAAGGGATGTTACGTAGCAAGTTTAATAAGTATAAAAAAGACATAAAAAAGACATATTGTATTGAAATTCTTCCCGATCTACATTAACTCATTCGAATGAAATAATTATACTTAAATAACTATACGTAATTATATATATATATATATATATTATAATATATATATATATATATATATATATATATATATATATATATATATATATATGAAATTTACGATGGAATGATAATCCATTTTCCTTTTTAATCATTTAATGACCTTTGAAATATGAAATTATTCTAATTTGTATATATTATATATATATATTATATACATATATTATACATATATTATATACTATATAAATTATTCCAATTTTTTTTTCTTTTCTTTTTTCCTTTTCTTTCTTTCTTTTTTTTTCTTCAAACGACTTCGTTAATAATCTAATTGATCTAACCGAAACAAAATAAATAGTTATTATAACGGATACATTTGAAAATAATTTGAAAAAAGAGTTGACATTATTTTTAAGTTCAAGTTTTTAAATGACAAAGGAAAGAAAAAAGGAGACACATAAACATCGAATAAGTATTTATTAGAAAAATAGACAAAAAAAGAAAATATACATATATATATATATATATATATATATATATATATATATATATATATGCCAGACATATTAAATGGCCGCGATAAGTTGTTCAATGATAAGAGACACGTCGTCGGTCGGACTGGTTTCTAACGTTATTAGACTACTAAACAAAAAATACCTAACGACGAAATGAGACATATTATACGAATTATAGGCTCGCTTTATTTACATATAACATTTTATTTTCTATTTATTTAATACCAGGGAATTAATGAAATTGCTTGAAATAATATATATTGAAATAAGGTATATTTGCAAATTGGGGTGGGGTTAGGGTTGAGGAAGGAGGAAAGAGAAATGACGATAGGGAAAAAGAAGGAAAAGAACAAAAAAAAAAAATAGAAAAAAGAAAAAGAAAAAACAACAAGAAGAAAAGAAAAGGACAACAGAAAAATTCAATTGCCTTCAAAACCTATTGCAGTATTTAAAATGTCTCACGATAACTTACACTACTTCGTCGATAAAATAAAGACGACTTTTACGATACTTATTCTTGTCGACTAATTACTGTTCCCGACTAATTTCACGAGTAAATAAGCGGTTTATGCGTTTTAACCTATCAATGTAGTTACTTAACCATGATAAACAGTAGAAATTATAAAAAGTACGAAAAAGTATATATATATATATATATATATATATATATATATATATATAAATATGTCGTTTATTCTTATTTATTAGATAAAAATATTTTAAGGTCAAACTAAAAAGAAAAAAAAAAAAGAAGAAAAATATATTCGTAAGTTAACATTTTTCTAATATCGACATTTACATTTGATATTCTACAAACAATTTTGATATACCTGTTTATATAAATACATATATAAATACATTCATATTTACATATATGTACTTACATATATATATATATATATATATATATTCACGTATGTTTGAATTTCATGAACCATACAGGTGATTTCGCGTCACGGTAATTAAAAGACACGTATATGCGTTAACGAGATTAGGATTAGAGACCATTACCTTTCGGAACAACCGCTATAATACTATAATAAACTTAATACGCGTCCTAATGTCCCTTATTTGCCGATAATCGCTCTTTTATTTACTAATAAGGGCTAAGTACACGTTGGGTAGCAGAAAATGCGTTGCGTGTCCTCGCGAAGACAACTTTGACTTAGATCCTCCTGTAATTTTCTCTTTGAGAATTATTTCTATATATCTAAATTGTTCGAAAACGTTTAAAAATTATGATTAAAACGATAATACGATATATTATTTAATTTGTATTATCTTCTAATTAATTCTTTTTTTGTTTTGTTTTCTTTTTTTTTTTTTTTTTTCTTTTTCTTTTTCCTTCCCAATTAATTGCAATATTTATTATTTAGTTTCGAAGAAATAAAACAGGCGCGTTCAACGTGGGCATTTTCATCGATATTCTCTCTCTCTCTCTCTCTCTCTCTCTCTCTCTCTCTCTCTCTCTCTCTCTCTCTCTCTCTCTCTCTCTCGAAAAGAAAAAGGTAAAAGAAACGAAGGACGAAAAGAGAGAAAAAGAAACAAAAACAAAAAAAAAAAAAAGAAAAGAAAAAAGAAAGGCAAAGGCAAATAAATAAATGAATAAATCAATCAATGAGGATATGAATATATGTA
>NC_140830.1:2465000-2472500 GCF_050613455.1 Vespa mandarinia
AACGGCTAGCGAATTATCTTTTACACGTCTAATCTATTGGAATGTCCTTCGACGACTGACGATGAGTCGCGACTGTTGTTTACAAAATCGACCGTACCTACAATACATATATCACCTTGTTTAACAAGTCAAAGTCATATATTGCGCATTATGTTTAGTTACATATAAGAACGTATCAATGAACGTAGAAATAAATACAATACAAATAAGTTTTATATAAAATAATTTAATAACATTATATATTGAATATTTGCGTATATAATAGTTAATCGATACGAATTACATTATGTCGTTTTATAGATTTAATATATCAGAACGTCGTTCGTGTGACTTAATTCTTTATCGTAAACGAAACTCATTGTCGTATTATGCGCTTTAGAGAAAAAAAGAAAGAAAGAAAGAAAGAAAAAAAAAAAAAAAAAAAAAGAAGTTGGAACAAAAGTACGTACGACTTATGTTATATATATGTACGTACATAGATGTGACTAATGTCGTACGAAGAGCGCCAAAACTTTCTAACGACGAAGTAGTTAGAAAACATGAATCGAATCGAGAGATAAAGAGGGATAGAAAAAAAAGGAATAAAAGGAATGAATGAGAGAGAGAGAGAGAGAGAGAGAGAGAGAGAGAAAGAGAATTCCCCTCTTGCTGTTCCTTCAATTCAATTGAATTCTATTCCAGCGTGCAGTTGATATCATTGAGGTCGCCACTTAAACTCTCATTGTCGTTCGTCGCTTATTGTTTCACCCTTCGCCCGGGTACCAACGAATGTATGTACGTTCGTACGTTTCTCTTTCACATCCGTACCCGCACCTCTAGCCGAACTAAAGAAGAACTCTAAGAGAGTTCAAGGGTCGAATGGTACTGAGTTTAAGAAAGAAACAGTTACCGAGTATCTTGATCATACATATACCTATATACACACACACACATATATATATATATATATGTATGTATAAATATAATATATAGAATATAATAAAATCTAAGTGAGATATCATCAAAAATCATTATCTACATAGATTTACTTAAAATTTCTTTCTGAACTTAATACATATACCGTGAATCGATCGATCGACGTTGTATCGTCGAAGAAATAAAAAAAAATAAAAAAAAAAAAAAAAAAAAAAATAAAAGAAAAAATAAAAGAGAAAAAGAATTTATCTACAATTAAAACAAGTGATTATACCCGATATGAAAATAATTCGTATATTATCTTTTTTAAAGAATCGCAGAAAATCATTTCGATCGATAACGACCGTCCAATGTTACGTCATATAGTTATAACAACGTTCCCCCGTCATCCCTTGCCACATCTCTTAGAAGGAATAAGTAGGAACGAAAATTTAAAGGAAGAAAAAAAGAAAAAAAAAGAAAGAAAAATATAAGTGGCCCCTGTCCTCTCCTACCTCCTTCCTTCTCCCTTCTTCTCAAAATCGCGCTTACAGTTGTTTCGAACTCGACTTACTTCGACTTTTTTTCATCTCGAAGTTTGTGTCTCGGTTTCTCGCAGGTAGCGCCATGCGAAGTCGGCGAGCCGTCGCTACTTAAAAAGCGTAGCGAATTTCATGGAGTGTACTTGAGGTTCTTTCAAACGTTGGCCGGCACTGTTGAGAACCCTTGGTGCACCTCGAGGCCGGTGTTGTTGGCAGTGGAATACCCAACCCCCTTTTACTTCTCTCTACCTCCCTACTTCCCTCCACTCCTCTCTCTCTCTCTCTCTCTCTTCAACCATCCTCCTCTTTCTCCTCCTCTTCCTCCTTCTTCTCCTCTTCCTCCTTCTCCTCTTCCTCATTCTCATCCTCGTCCTTCTGCTTCCTCATCCATCCCCCTCGTACTCTGTTTCCTCGACGTAGCAGCAGCAGCAGCAGCAGCAGCAGCAGCAGCAGCAGCAGCAGCAGCAGAAGCAGCAGCAGCAGCACCCGTGGCCACATGAAAACGTGTACGGAATAATGGACGAAGTGAAGTGCGTCGCGGCTGCTACCGAAGTGGCCATTGTTGGCCCACATGCTCGCTCGAACAAACGGGGCCGATCGACTTCGTAGGGACACACATGAGAACGTCGACAATCTCTCTTTCTTTCTCTCTCTCTCTCTCTCTCTCTCTCTCTCTTTTTCTCTTTTTATCTTTCTCTTTTTCTCTCATTTCTTCTTTATCTCTCTTTTTCCTCCTTTAAATTTCTTCGGACTTAATCGATCTTCTTAAAACTTTATCAAAGGGTAATTCGTATTTTTATGAATTATCGTCAAACAAATTATTATTAATAATATAATTGCGAACGATATAATTATTGATTATATTGTTTTTACATTTGTGTGACGATATATTATGGCAAGAGAAAAAAGAAAAAGGATGGGGAATTTTTTGTTCCCCCATCTTCCCCCATTTTATTTTTTCACTTCGGCTTTTTGATTAGATAGAACTTGAAATTGCGTTGATGAATATCTAAGTAAATTAGTAAGTATATTTTTCGTGAATTATCGTGATGTTTTTGAATAATTTCATTATTTAAAAACGAAAGGAATGAGGAAATAAATATCATAACCTCGAAAATAAATATCATAACCTCGAAAATGCAAACGTCGATGATTAATTTAATTATTATAATTATTATCTCTGATTAATGTTATCATTGCAAAACAGATAATAGAGACATTTTAACTTAGAAGACGTTAACATCGTCGAATAACTTAATTATTATAATAAATTCTAATGATATTATAATTGTCAATAGGATCAACAATTCTATCGTTCGATCTTTACATTTTCTCTCTCTCTCTCTCTCTTTCTCTCTCTTATTCATTCATCAATTTCATCTTTAAGGTACACTTTTTGATGAACTTCAAAATATTAATCATATATAGATATTACATTTTTTTTTTGGTCAATAATTTTATTAATTCTACAACGCTATGATATAAAATTAATACGAATAAATCTATTTATAAAAGAAAAAAAGATAAAAGAGAAAAGGAATGAGATAGGAGATGCATGATTATAGCGATCATGCACAGGGAATTATCCTATCTGATTATATCGTCATTGTCATTAGGATCAGCGATAGAGATCGCCTCTTCTCTCTCTCTCTCTCTCTCTCTCTCTCTCTCTCTCTCTCTCTCTTTCTCTTATAGCCACCTACGGTGGCACTGTTAACAATCCCACTTGATTCCGTCATTGGCGACGTTGGAGTTCCTGAATGAGTTCGTAACGAGATGCACGGCCAGAGGGGCTGGCCCAACGTCGGGGGTTGCCAGCACGTGTCTTCAATGGACCAATCAAAGCTCCACCCTCTTCTCCGACATCATCTCTCTCTCTCTCTCTCTCTCTCTCTGTCTCTCTATTTCTCTTTCTCATTCTATCCTTCTCTCCTTCTCTCTCTCTCTCTCTCTCTCTCTCTTTATCTCTCTTTCTATGTCTCTGTTAAATCCTCTCTTCTTCTTATTCCTCATCTTCTTCTCTATGTTATATTTAAGCGTAAGTTTTTTTCTTTCTTTTTCTAATTCAAGTAGCTTACATAGATTAGACTAATGCGATCTTAGAAACGAATGATATTGTATGGTCGAACATATATATCCTATTTTCAATCTACTGTCATTAACATACAATCATACATAAAAATATATTAAAATCAAATCTAAATTGTATTCATTTTATCTTCGAACGAAACAACGAATGTTCGTATATTTATAATTTTATAATTAATCGAAGGATAATTAACGACAATGCATTAACAATCTGATATGAAAATTTTTACGAATGAAAAATATTTCGAGATAATTTCACTTTCGAATTGATAAAAGTTTCATCGAGATCAATAATTTTTATTGTCAAAATTGATTTAGTATATTTTTGATCTTTCTTCTTTCTTTTTTTTTTTTTTTTTTAGATTAATTATTATTATTATTATTATTATTGTTTTTTTTTTCTTTCTCTTTTTTTTTCAGATTGCTATACCACAAAGAAGAAATTGAAAACGTTTCGATATCCGACAATAGGAACTTTTGTGTCATCCTGTACATTTAAGCAACTTTAAGTTACGTTGAACGTTAAGGTCACCACCCTTACTACTCAGTGAGATAACTCGTGTCGGACATAAATCCAATTAGACTCGAATGGCAAAGAGTCGAACGACTGAAAATCAAGTACTTACACGTCGGTGCGTATTCTCTCTCTCTCTCTCTCTCTCTCTCTCTTTCTCTCTTTCTCTCTGACCCTAACGCGACGTAAGACGAGGGTGATTTAATGTGGCCTGTTGAACGTGTCGAGTGGAGAGGATCACAGCTCTAACGTGGTTCAAAGCTTCACATACGATCCGCGATCGGTGCTTGCACGAGCGTGAAAACGCGACTGATGATGATGGGAAGTAAACTTCAATCGTTTCGCACGTTGTTCGATTGACAAATTAATCGAGTTGTCTGTTCTCCTTCCTTCTCCCACTCTTCACCAAAAAAAAAAGAAAGAAAAAGAAAAAAAAGACAAAATTTCGATCGAACGAGACTTATACGACGTATTTATATGTAATTCTTTCATCTTTCTATATTCCAAATTATATCCACATCAAATTATATTTATCAATTATATTTATCAATTATTTATCGTTAGGTATTACTTCATTGCGATATGACGATAGGGAAAAATAATTTTGAACTTTTATTTTTGGTCCTAAGGAAAACAAAAAAAAAAAAATACATAAATAAATAAATAAATAAATAAATAAATAAATAAATAAATAAATAAATAAATAAATAAATAAATAAATAAATAAATAAATAAATAAATAAATAAATAAATAAATAAATGAATGAATAAATAAATAAATAAATAAATAAATAAATAAATAAATAAATAAATAAATAAATAAATAAATACATAAATAAATAAATAAAGAAGTTAGACTGGTAAACAAATGTTTGAAAGGATAATTTTTTTATATTTCCTCTTTACTGAATATAAATTAAACAGAGACATATGCATATGCAGAATTGAAGGAAGAGAGAAGATATATTAGTTCGTCCTTGGTAGAAAAGATAAAACATGTAAATTTTCGGATATGTTTATTATCGAACAAATATTACATATGTAAGTTTAAAGAAAGAAAAAAGAGAGAGACAGAGAGAGAGAGAGAGAGATAGAGACAGAAAAACAGAGAGAGAGAGAGAGATAATCTATTTATTAAAAAAAAAAAACAAAGAAAAAGATAAGACGTGTAACTGTTAAGAAAGGCAAAAGAAATTAATTTGTTTTCAATTCGAAAATTAAACACGTGTAATATCTGATAAAGTAAAATAAATTTGTTTTGAAAATTAAGGAGATTAGATTAAAAAAGAAAAAAAAAAAAAAAAAAAAAAAGAAAAAGAAAAAGAAAACAAAAGAACAAAAAAATGTTCTAATAAAATTATTATATATCTCGAGAGTTATTGTTATGTTATAATAAAAAAATGTTTCTTTTTTTTTTTACTTTTTTCTTTTTTTAATATCAAATTATAACGCTCAATATTTTAATCTAATCATCGAACCGATGATTGAATATAGAATTGAAATAAAATAATATAAAAAGAAAGGGGTGCGGGGGGGGGGGAAGAAAAAAAAATGTCGAATAAATATCCGCAGGAGATTGATTTTCCTAGACATTTCTATTTTTATACTTGAATATGGTATAGTATTGAAACGGATGCCATTTCGTCGATAAAAACTTGACCCGATCGCGATCCCTTCCGCGATACGATAGATTAATTTTATTGTCGTAATCGCGAAAGAATGGCATTCATAGAGTAAAATAAAGGAAAATCACGCGATAGTATGGCAAGAATACATTGGAAACTCTCTTCTCTGTCCCTTATATACATACATAGATATATATCTATGTATATATATACATATATAAATGTTTTTAAGGAAAACACAGATAAATGAATATCAGATAGAATTTGCATCATGTTCGGACACGTGAACCGATATCATGATATCGGTTCATGTTCAAAACATGATCAATAAATAAAACTATTCTTTCGAATGTGAAGAATCGTAAAGGAATTATTGATAATAAAATGAAAGAGGATAAAATCGTAAAGGATAAAAAGTAAGAGAGAAACAAAAACGAAAAAAAAAAACAAAAAAAAAAAAAAAAGGAAATCATACTTAAATCATCATTTCTAAATCTGACATATTAATATCATATTCTAACGTCACGTTATTAATTCAAAATTATCCTCTCGACGAAATTATGATTCGTTCCTATCTAATTAAAAAATGTTTAGTACGAATATGAACGTAGTAGAGACGTTCTTTGAATAAATGAGAGACGACCATGTCTTTTAATACTTATTCAAGATACAATGTAATCGTACACGAAAAACTTTTAACAAAGAATCAGCTCGAAATATTCCTTTTGAATTCATGATCGTTGTGCATGGTACCACTCAACGCTGCACTTCCTCGACGCTCGTAAAACTTGAAATTATAATTACGCTTGTAGCATAGCGAGCAAGTTCAAAACAAAAAAAAGAAAAAAAAAGGTAAAAAAAAGAAAAAAAACAAAGAAAAAAGAAAAAGAAAAGAAACGAAAAAAAAGAATGAAGAAAAGAAAAAAGAAGAAAAATTAAAAGAAAAGGAAAAAAATGAAACAAAAAAAAAAAGATAATTTCATACTTTCATATATTTTGCCTATATGTATATGCTTACGTATACACGTTTTGTGTATATATATATATATATATATATATATATATATATATATATATACACGAAAGTATACATAAATAGGTATTCGAATGATTACAGAAAGACTCAAAGTTGCGTAGTCGAGTACAGTCTTGCGATGGGCTTGGCGAAGAAACGACTTGCGACATTCCTTTTAACGAGTACTCTCGACATCAACGAGAGAAACTTCAAAGGGAATCTCAAAGAAAGTAAAGAAATCAATTTCGAGAATGAGCCTCGAAAGGTTTCGATTATAATAATTCAATAAATTTTTTAAATCGAGTAACAAAATATATTCGGATAAAAGTTAACACTTGATTATAAGATACGTTCGAGAACAAAAAAAAAAAATGAAAAAGAAAAAAAAAAAAAAAGAGAAAAAGAAGAAGGAAAAAAGGGAATGATCAAATTGTTCGAACGATTTCAATTTTATCTTTAATTCATATTTATAGACATAAACGTACGTATTTTTTCTAATTCAATAAATTTCAAGATGAATCGAATAAAATGAACTCATTAGTCGTACGAATTGTGGAGGTTTCACGGAAAAAAAGAAAAAAGAAAAGAGAAAGAGAAAAAAAAACACACACACACACACACACAAAAGATAAGAAAATAATTGAAATAGTTATTCTTAATTCATGTTTGCTGACACAAACACAGATGTTTTGTATATAACTTCTTGGCTTAGCTCTCAATATGACGGAATGACATTAGTACGAAGCAATTGGTTGCATTTGTTGACTGGTCACCCGGTAACCTCGCCTCTTATCAAATGCGTTGATGCGATAGAAGTCGAGA
>NC_140830.1:2475000-2480000 GCF_050613455.1 Vespa mandarinia
AAGAAAAGGAAGAATACATATTAAATAAATTTTAACGATGATTAACTACGTCTCTAAATTGTCCAAATGATGACTAGTAGAAACGAAGAAGAAGAAGAAGAAGAAGAAGAAGAAGAAGAAGATTAAGATGAAATAGCAATTTAACTCAAGAGTGGAAGTCGATCGAATGGAATTACAAAGTAATTAGCTGATCCATAGAAACCGAGAGATCTAAGATCGGTTCTTAGTCGGACTATTTCCAGAAGCCTTTCGATTATGATTTATTCGTCGTTACGAAAGGCATCGGCTCCGATCGGGCTTTCGTAGATAGAAGAATGAAAGTCGGTGACACGGGGGAAAAAGAGAAAGAAGAAGAATATGATCCAATGGTGAGTTTGAAAGAGAAAGAGAGAGAGAGAGAGAGAGAGAGAGAGAGAGAGAGAGAGAAGATGCTCGATTCTCGCAGAGGCGAGATTGTGTGTTAATGTATGGCTGGCATTCGGACGACAACCGTGACAAATTGCTTTATTAGGTTGGCAGCCCGGGAGCCTTTCCACTCGTAGCTCGCACCTCAGGGCCGCCACTCATCGTGATTGTACGCTCTATTCTCTACCGTCTCTTCCTTCTTCTACTTCTACTTCTACTTCTACTTCTACTTCTTCTTCTTCTTCTTCTTCTTCTTCTTCTTCTTCTTCTATTTCTTTTTCTTCCTTTCATTCGTTTACTTCTCTTCCCTTCGTTAACTTCCTTCTCTTTTCCTTTCTACTAGGCGACGGAAGAACAACGTAACTCGTGTCTGGATGAATGGACAAGGTGAGAAACATTTCGCAGCGGGACGCCCGATAGTATATATAATACTTTTTCTTTATCCTTATCTTTTCCTTTTTCATCTTTTTCTTTCTCCTCTTTCTTTCCCTCTTTCTTTTTTCTTTTTTCTTTTTTTGCTTCCTTCGTTTCTTTTTCCCTTTTTTTCCCTCCCTTTTTCGCGCTTCTTTCCGCATTTCTTTCCTCTTTTTTTTTTTCTTTTCTTTTTTATTTTCTTTTTTTTTTTGAAATCGAACCACGAACTTCTGCAGCCCTGAAAGAAAAATAGAAGAGAAAGGAGGAAAAAAATATAATATAGCATAATTCCATTGTGCGTGATCGTGATGGCTCGAAATAAATTGACTTTTAAGTCAAACGTAGTAGTCCCTATTTTATAATTAACGATCAATCTATCTATCTATCTATCTATATGTATATATATATATAATATATATATGTATATGTATGTATATCTAATGGTATGGAAAGATTACGAAAGGAGTTCAAAAGACGAGCCCGAACCGTTCACCATCTGTCGACATGGAAAAAGATAAGAATGTTATCTTTTATCGTCCTAATGATAGAAAAGAAAATAATATAGATGGTTATTTGGTTTATACTATAACATTGAGAAATCCTTGTTGAGAGGATTTTCAATTGAGGAAGTCCGCTGTATATAGTTTTGTTACGTCAGAGATTTAGACGACTACGACGACGACTATGACGACTACGACTACGACTACGACGACGACGACATTGGTTCAAGGCCGACACCTTGCAAAATTTTATGTTTTCTTCTTATCCAATACCAAAGAGCGCCGTTGGATTATTAATGTTTCAGAGAGGCAAGTCGTTAATGGATCAGGCTCTTCTCCAGTCAGAAGTGAGAAGCGACGAGCGCGCAAGGCTGAGGGAACGAATGCGGGTCCAGCTGTGAACGTGTTATAAGGTCCTTTTTTGCGAGGTACAATGTCCTATACAGCCTCCCGGATGCGGCGTCATTAAGCTGAGGCCACCGGCACAGCTAAAGTCGATGTGTAAAACTTAGCAAGATTTTCATTTTTTTTCCTCCTTTCTTTCCTTTTTTTTCTTCTCTCTCTCTCTCTCTCTCTTTTCTTTCCCTTTTCCTGAAAGAATACACAAGATTATCCTTGGTTGTAAAAAAAAAAAAAAAAAAAAAAAAAAGAAAAAAAAAAGAAATCGTTCTACTTTGCGTGATTCTATGCGCGTATGCGTGTTGTCGCGTTTAAAAAGTTTTATAACTTCCTTTCAGATAATTTATGCTAATGATCCAACCTAAACTTCTTCAGTTATTTTGTCCTTTTTTCTTTTTTTTTTTTTTTTTTTTTTTTTCCTGTTATCTCTAACTCTTCATTGGCTATATTAATCGATGTTTAATTTAAACAGAAAAACTCGAATCGATGTACTTATCGTTGTTTTTGATTCGAATATACATACGTAAAAATCATTATAATTATTGTTTCAAAGATATATATATATATATATATATATATATATATATATATATTATATATGTCTGATTCTAATACTTCCTGAATGTTTCTAAAAGATGTTGAACTTCCGAGTATACGAGGAAGTACGGAATAAGCATGAGTCCTACTACTACCAACTTATCAGACATCGTCTAAAGTCAGACGCGTGCGATTGGACCAAATGCCATAAGTGGAACATGGGAACAGTCCGGATTTCTGGTCCACAATCACGTCGCGCATGTCGGCCTCGTCAATGAATAGATAACGAAGGAGAATGAGCTAGTTGAGTCGGTTTGATACATCGGCGACATCGCCGCAACATTCATCTGCATAATTCATTCTTATCAGTACGATTCCCTCAAGCAGAGATTCTCAACCGATACGGCATACCTATATATAATAAAGATAGTTTCGAACTGACGATGTATCTCGGAACGATGACTTTGTCACTAAGGTAAAAACATTAAAGATCATTTTTCTTTTCTTTTCTTTTTTTTTCTCTTCACTCATAAAAAAAAGAAAAAAAAAAAAAAAAAAAAAGAAAAAAAAAAAGTTCCTTTAATAACGATCCTACGATTAGCAATCTGAATAATAAATAATTACGAATAATTTCTAATTGATTATACGGATATCAAATGTAAAGTTCAATCTGTCGTTTCGAACTTTTTTTCCTTTCTTCCTTTTTCTCTTTTCCTTTAGTCAATATAATTCTAAATGTACTACTCATCTAAAACTATCTAATCTATTAATTTCTTCCTTCGAATTATAATTTTCTTATCGATAATCAAAAGTACGAAGGATTATTAATTAATTATCGAAGTACAAATGATCCATAATCACTTTTTTTTTTTTTTTTTTTTCAATTGGATCGAGTAACGTTGACGGATGATAATATTAGAACATAGAAGAAAGATTGAAATGTAGAAGATAGTAACTATAGCAAAGCGTTGGCTTTGACGCGATTATGTGCAGTTCACAGGTCGCTTGGATCGCGTTCTCCACACGTATAAGGCTAACCCGCCCACCGTATTTACCCGCTCTGAATTCCTCACTCTTGGTTCGCCCCCTCGCGAATTGTTGCGCAGCGCAAACCCAAACTCTTAACTCTTAAGCTCGTATGACTCTTTCTCTCTCTCTCTCTCTCTCTCTCTCTCTCTCTTTCTCTCTCTTTCTCTCTCTCTCTCTCTCTGACGTTGTAATCTACGGGGTGTCAGAAAATTACGATTCTAATTCTCACGCGTTATTGGTATTAATTAAATATCATTGATTTATCATTTGAATTTAGAACAAATTTAGCAAGGAAAATATTTTAAACAAATATATTCCTTGCTATTATTATTATTATTATTATTATTATTATTATTATTATTATTATTATTATTATTATTATTATTATTGTTGTTGTTGTTGTTATTGTAGTTATTGTTGTTTTTATTATTATTATTGTTATTGTTATCGGTATCATTGTTCTCTCATCTTTATCTTTTTATTTTATTTTTTATTTTTTCATTGCTATTTCTCCCCGCCCTCCCATCCCCCCCCTTAACCCCCAGCTCCCCTCACGTTTTATTTGATACTTAAAATTGCAGAAGGAAAAAAAAATGTTATGAGATTCTTTTCTCTACACCAAGAAGAATAATAATACATTCGTAAATATTGTTTCGCTTTTCTTTTTTTTTGCCTAAGATCAGAGTCATGTATTATAGGAGTGTTAAAATAAAATAAAAAAAGAAAAGTATATATATATATATATATATATATATATATATATATGTATATTGAAATTTGAAGAAAAATTTCTTGTTGAATGTATACGTAAATGATGAAAGTACTTTAAGAACACCCCGTACCTACACAGATGTTTAAGAGCTAAGCAACTACTCAGAGCGAGTGAGTTGATGCGAGCCGCGTATCACGAGAAGGAAGTTCAATTTAACCCAATAAAGGACAATCAGAGGCCGACGGCGACCAGAGACGAGTACCTACTACTCTTCTCTGATGGCTAAACGGATCGACCGAGGGACACTCTTCGTCTTCGGACCTTTTCGAAACAGAAGACGAGATAGTTATCATCTGTATGTGTCGACACGAGTAAGACGAGTAAGACGTATGTCAATTCTCATAGAAACGAATGTAACCATATCATTTAGAATAAACCAATGGAAAATAATTCAATGGATAATGTTTCTTATCGAACAAAAATTTTATTTGATCGAATGTGAAGTATAAAGGAAAGAAAAAAAAGAAAAAAAGAAGAATATTAGCAAAAGAGTTTCCTTCGCCAACAACAACAACAACAACAACAACAACAACAATAAACAAAACTGGTATTATCCATTTTGAATCTCAAAAAGAGGATTAGCCTTTCGACTGACTATGCTGGTCCATTTCCAAAAGGGATGTTCATTTGGTTTAATGCGAGAAACATCCTCTTTTGCAAAAGGCCAATTCGTGCGAATAAATAGGTAAGAGGAATTCGTCGAACCGAAAGATCACGGTGACATGAATCGAGTTGATTTTCATGGAGTAGCTAACGCAAGAAATTTCCCACAAAAGGGCCGCTCTTAAAGGCGCAAAAACAAAGTGGAGGGAACCTCCTCCTCCTCTCTCTCTCTCTCTCTCTCTCTCTCTTTCTCGAACGACACTCGTCCCGTATTATGATTTTTCTTCTCAGTTACTTGCCTCCTTTCCTCCTACCACAATCCTCAGTCCCCCAGTTCTCGC
>NC_140830.1:2482500-2490000 GCF_050613455.1 Vespa mandarinia
TCCTCTTACTTTATGCGTATAAAACATTCTATTGAATATGAATAGTTCGATTTAATCGTTTAGAATTTGGATTCGATGGGATCGAAAATGGTTTCTACAAGAAATTAAAGCAACAAGCGTACGGCCTTTGCCGCGACGACTTTAATTGCAAGTAATTGTTACGAAGGTCGGAAGCGGCCTGTAAAGACACGAGCCCACGCAATTGGCGGTCACACCACGCGATAATACAGGGTGATCGCGTAATAACCGGCTACTTTAAAAAGATCTCCTTTTCTCTCTATCTCTCTATCTCTTTCTTTCTCTTTCTCTCTCTCTCTCTCTCTCTCTCTCTCTCTCTCTCTCTCTCTCTCTCTTTCTTATAGATTGCTCTAATTCTTTGAAAAAACGAAGACGAGAATGAAAGGAAGAAGGAAACTTGTGTATATTTATCGTTGAGAGAGAATCACGTGGCGATTGTGAAAAGAGAAGAAGAAATAAATAGAAAGAAAAAAAAAAAAAAAAAAAAGAAAAAAGGAAAAAAAATGTATGAAAACAAAAATAAAAGCAAGAAAAAAAGGAATAAAAAAGAATAAAAGAGATAATAGTAGCACGAATAAAAACACAGACAAGATCCGATTAGATCCGGTTCATTTCGCGTTTTCATTCATTTATTTATTTTTTAATCTTCTATCTTCATTTCTCTTTTTTGCTTCCTTTTTTCTTTTCTCTCTCTCTCTCTCTCTCTCTCTCTTCCTTCTTTTTTTTTCTTCTTTCTTTGCTTGTCTTTTTTTTTTATACACTGACATCACCGACACGCGTGATATCATCTAATATACATCATAATTATCACAAGTAACCATAGGTATCTCTCTTTCATTAGAGAACGTTTTATGATCGTGTGCGTCTTTCAATGAATATTAATAATAAATATTGTTTGTGGATATATAGATAAACAGGCATATATTGTGAAAAAGAATATATAGGTAAAGAAAAACTTCGTACACCGTGGGTTTTCCACGGTATGCATACGTAGATGTAAATCACAGTTTGTTGGTTACGTTGAAGAAAACAGGAGCAAGGATGAGTTTTACGTTTCTTTTAACTTTTTCTTCTTTCTTCCTCTATTTTCTTCTTTTTCTCTCTCTCGTTTTTCTTTTTTTTCTTTATTTCTCTTTTCATTTCTTTTATTTCTGTTTTTTTCTTTCCCCTCGTTCCTTCGATTCATCCAATGCACGAACGCACGCTAGCACGAACGTCTTTTTAACGGTGAAACGAGTGAAAGAAAAAAGAAAAAAAAAAAAGAAAGAAAATATAATTCGACGAGATAACTATACACGAAAGAGAGTATGTATAGATATATATATATATATATATATATATATATATATATATATGTATATGTATATCTTTTATATATATACATATTATCTTTTGAAATTCTTAAGATCGAAATTCTTTTGGACGAAATTATTTTTCTTTTTCTCTCAACTCGATCTCACGTTAGAACGTAGCTACTCAAAAAGATATTTCAAGGTTGTCGACATTGCTTTTTCGTCTGGTATTCTCTCTCTCTCTCTCTCTCTCTCTCTCTCTTTCTGCACGAAGATGTAATTTTCTTTCGGCTATTGTCATTTCTGCACGATATATAACACGCACGCGTACAACATTTCTCCAATCTCGTGGTAACTTTGAAATCCTTGAAATCTTCAGAGATCATACAAAAGTCGAAGATCGTAAACACGAATGTATTGTTCTAAATTTTATTTCAATGAATAATTTTCAATCTCAATGAAATCTTCGATTTCCTATTTCGAAAGTTTATTCTTTTTTTTTTCTTTTTTTTTTTCTTATTGTTCCCCCTTTTTTCTTTACCCCTTTCACATTACAAAATATTTGTAAGAGATTTTTAAGATGTCTACTATTTAAAAAGGACAGACAAAAGGGATGAATTTACGGTAATACAAAATTACAATTGATATTTGAATTATATTACAACATTTAGTATCCTACAGTAATATCTTTCTTTAAAAATTGAATACTTGAACAGAAGCTAGAACAAAAAAGAAAAGAAGAAACAAAAAAAAAAAAAAGGATAAAACAAGTAACGAATTGAAACGACTAAAAAAAATCTTGATTAAAAAAATAAAATTTCTCTGTTATCAGAAATTCTTTTTCTTCTTTTCTTTTTTTTTTTTTTTTTCTTCTTCGTACAATCCACAGAATATCCATATAGATTTGATAGATAATCAATATGGATACGATAAAGATTATGTTAACGATAAGAGATCATAAAGAGAGAAAAAAAGAAACCTACTGTTCGTTCGTTTCCCTTACATGTACGGTGAGATAAAGATAAAGCGTACAGAAAGAAAAAGAAACGAAAAAAAAAAATAAAAGGTAAAAAATAAAAAGGTGAAAAAAAAAAGAGGAAGAACCTTAATGGGATACGGTAAGATTAAGCTCGTTAAGAAGAAGGGTAATAGAAATAATAATAATCATAATAATAATAATAATAATAATAAAAACAAAAGCGCAAAAAAACAAGACAAAACAAAACAAAAAAAAGAATGCGAAAAAAAGGAGGAGAGGATCGAAAAAAAAAGGAAAAGAAAAAAATGAAAAATTGCTGAGTGAAGCGCCACTCTTGGTAATCGCATAATGAGGAAATATGGTTGAACGAAAGGATAGCAAGTAAGCATCTTTTCCAGAGCGTATACGAGCGACAAGAAAAGATAAAGAGAGAGAGAGAGAGAGAGAGAGAGAGAGAGAGAGAGAGAAATAATAAGAAACAGAAACATTAAAGTGCAATAAGATGGGCTCGAAATGATTTCTAATTAAACGAACCGTATCATTAGGCCCGGCAAACTGTATTCGCTTGGTGAACTTCGAGCAAGTAGGGGCTGTCATGTCGGTTAGAAATAATAAATAGCCGATAAAAGCGAATGATTTAGATTGGAAATGATAATCATTGTCAGCTGATTTCTCTTTCTTTTTACTTATTTATTTATTTATTTATTTATTTATTCATTTATTTACTTACTCGCTTTTTCATTTTTCATTAAACAAATGAAACATTTCTTTTTTCTTTCTTTCTCTTTTTTTTCCTTTTTTTTTATTTTTCTTTTTCCTTTTCATTTTCTTTTTTTCCCTCACTTATTCTCATATTGGCAAGGTAAGTAATTTGAGCAATGACTTGGACGATTTCAAGCGACGTGATCAAGAACGTTGATACTGGAAAAGAAAGAAAGAAAAAAGAAAAGAAAAAAAAGGAACGAGAGAGAGAGACAGACAGAGACAGACAGAGACAGAGACAGAGAGAGAGAGAGAGAGAGAGAGAGAGAGAGATAGAAAAGGTGTAAGAAAAACGTAGAAGGCAAGGTTCGTAAGCATAGTGAAAGTTAGATCAAGATCGCGGAAAGGTGGCACCAAGATGAATGCACCGTGTACGATGACGTTCCAAGGTAGTAGCAGCAGCAGCAGCAGCAACAGCAGGAACGTAGCAGTAGCCAGAGTTAGTTTTGTTAATCGTGTAACGTTAGTCCGAGTCGACGAGCAGGTATATAAACCGATGGGATTCTGGGATTCATTAGTGTAATTAACGAGCCCTCATTAAAGCGTATTACGGAATGAACACGGACGTTATTTTACCGAACAGCAAACGAATAAACTAAGATCTACCGTATCAAATAACTTTCTGTAAACGGAACTAACTGTCTATTACATTTGTCTTTTAGATACTTCATTAACGAAAAATCATTTTCTACATTTTCTTTCTCTCTACATTTTTTTCTCATATATATATATATATATATATATATATATATATATATATATATATATGTATATATTTCCTTCTCTCTTTCTCTCATTTTTCGTTACCTTTAAAAATTATTTAATTAAAAAGTATTGTGGATAAATCTCTCGCATATGCATAAAATATTACGATGCAAGATCGAAGGAAAAAGTGAGATTCTAGAAGACATGCATTATGAAAGATAAACATCGAAAGAGTTTTAAGGTGAATTTGGATGGCAGTCGGAAAGGGGGAAGAAGGAGGAAGAACGTATTAATTAAAAATTTTGTCGTTTATAAATGTTATTTAAGTTATTTAAATTATCATCGTTATGTCGATATAATCAGATCCTAATATACAATTAATCGAAATAAAATATATTTCATTATATTTCTAAATATACGATTAATCAGTTAATTAATTTAATCAATATCCAATAATCGTTCGAATATATATTAAAAATATTTCATCGATTAAACATTTAATATATCTATAATGATATAATACAAATTCTATTGATTTAGATCTATATTTACAATTTAATATCATTGTTTAAGATTCTTTTATGCACATTAATAATTATTTTAATTAACTTTGAACAAGACGAATTTATTGAATAAAACAAAAACAAAAAGTAAATAAATAATAAATAGTAATAATAATAATAATTTGTAAGAAATTCTTAATAGTTTTAAAAGTTTCGTAAAAATTTTGTATATATACGAATCTTGGATTATTATCAGATGAGCTCAAAGTGCATTGTTATATCGTGACTTCGTAACATTAACCGTAATCTCGTTACGCGTATAGAATGAATTTGAAAGTAGCTGGGTGGACGTGTGGCCAGGCACGTCGTTGTAAAATAAAACGTAATAAAGGCTTAAGGGCGAATACTATGTAGAAGAGGGGTTGGCGCGTGCCAGTCGGACCCTGAAATCGGACGCGATGATAGGTTGAAACGGTAATCCGTCTATATATATATACATATATATATATGTGTGTGCGTGTGTCGTTGTATAAATATAGATATACGCCTGTGTGTGTGTGTGTGTGTGTGTGTGAGTGTGTATGTGTATTATCATTGTTATTTAATCAATTCAAGACTAAGAAATATTTATGATTTAATTTCATTGAGAGAATGAAATCGCGCGGACAGATTTATTGACGATATTTTCTGAGATATTTATAAAGCATGGCATGCAAGTTCTGAATACACGAATAGTAGTATTTCTGAATTTATCGTATTACCAAACACGACCATTTTAATAATACGTTTAAACGTCGAAAGTTAATGTTCAACCCCTCAAGGATTTTAGAAAAATATTAATCAAAGTAATAATATACCGAAGAGGATACGTTAAGTTAATTAAACCGGGAGGAGGAGGAGAGGGGAAGAGGAAAAAAGTTATATACTTAGCCTAAAGATAATATATTTAATAATAATTGACGACGTTTTAATGAAACGATCAACGATTTATATATATATATATATATATATATATATATATATGTATATAAGTTTAGATATTTAATGAAAGAATCAATGTCTGATTAAAAACAAACAAATCAATTTTTTATTCAACATATTGATTATCTTAAATATAATTAAACAATCATATTGCATTTCTTCTATATAGATAAAATTAAATGGGATAAGAAAAGAAATTGAATTGAAGATTTTGATTAACTTACCCCAGGTGAACTAAATAATTGTGTTACGTAGAAATGGGCCAACGGTCGTAGAGAGATTGCCAAATGTGAAAAATGCCTTGAGGCGGCCAGTGTCGGGAACGAGAGTTCACGCCCCCGGTATTCTTGGACACAATCGCTATCGAAAAAGGGAGGGGGCAGGGGGGAGGTAGGGGGCGCTTAAAAAATCGGTCTTTAAAAAAGCAATAGACCGACCGGTGTGCAGCAGACGAATGAATGAGAGAAAGACAGAGAAACAGAGAGACAGAGAGACAGAGAGACAGAGAGAGAGAGAGAGAGAGAGAGAGGGAGGGAGGAGTGGGAGGGGAGTACTTTACAATGTGGGAGGAATTTCACGTAGGGTCCTACGATGTACGAGCTTTCGTTCGTTCGTTCATTTTTTTCTGTTTACTTTTTTTTTTCTTTTTCTTTTTCTTTCCATCCTGCCAGACTGTTGGTCGACTCTCTCTCTCTCTCTCTCTCTCTCTCTCTCTCTTTCTTTCTTTTTTAACCTTCTTCTTTCTCTTTACGATCGACCCTTCCTACATCGCAAGTCGAACGCGTGCTCTATTGTATTCGATGCTTCCGGTGTAACCGGATATTCATCGAATATCGCGTTGACATTAATTTATAAAATATTCTTAGTGGTGACACCCTCCTTGGCGTCGAGCACCCCTCCCCCTCCCCCCCCACCCTCTCTCTGATGTCGTCACGCCTACGATATGGTATATCGAGAGGAAGATTTTTTTTTCTTTTTTTTTTTCTTTTCTTTTCTCCTCTTCAAACGAAACGAAGAAAGAAGTAATGAAAGAGAAATAAATAAATAAATAAATAAATAAATAAATAAATAAATAAATAAATAAATAAATAAATAAATATGGGATATTATCGCTTGAATTTTTAAAGGATTAATTTTAAATAGGATTATAATGATCCGACAAATTTGTCAATTGACTTTTATTATAGTAAGTTTTTCGATTATTATTCAAAAATATATGTACGTCGATTATAATAATCGTTAGTACGTGATACATGTTAAAATTGTTTTCATTTCTTTGTTCTTTCTTTCTTTTTTTCGGAATTGTAAGAATTATTGCAAGCACATTTGTAATAACTCAAAAAAAAAAAACAAAAGAGGGAGGTTTTAAGTCTCCCACGAGTATATTTAATTAGTTAAAAATGAAAGAGAGAAAGAGAGAAGAAAAAGGAAAATTTGTGAAAACTAAAAGAATTGCTGAAGGATATGTAAATAGATAAGATCTGAAAGATTATGGTTAGATTCTCATCCTGTCGGATTAATCTAATCATCTCTAAAACAAGTCTACTCGACCGAAGAACTCTGACTATCAAGATGAAAAATGTTTGGTCGCGCGACCACTGTGACCGATCTACGTCGTGATCTTGAGATTTTCTCTCTCTCTCTCTTTTCTTTTTTTTTCTTTTTTTTTTTAAGGCTCTCTTTTTCCATTCTAAAACGTTCCAGTGTCCTAAAACCTTTTTGAATCTTTTTTAATCTCTCGCAAATCTGTTTATTTTACACGGATTTACTTGACAGGTAGACCAAAGAAAATCGACCTTTTGCGTGTTCGAGATCTCGAGGGACGAGCTTAAAAAAAATTTCAAGAACCTAAATCCTTTCTTAGCCGGGATCTTCTTTTAAACGTCAACGACAAAATCTAGGCTTGTTCTTTTTCTCTTTTCTTCTTTTCTTTTTCTTTTTCTCTTTCTTTTTTTTTTTCTTAAGCTTCGCGTTTCGACTTTTTAATTGAACTTTGCGAAGAGGAGGAGGAGACAGCAAAAAAAAAAACAAAAACAGGTTACAATATTTAATATACTCTTCGTATGAATTAATTACGAGAAAAGTAAAAAAAAAAAAGAAGAAAGGAAAATAGAAGAGAATAAAATAAAATGAAAATAATAAATATCAAAGTGTTACGAAGTTAGGTTAGTACGTGCCCTTTATGTCACGTGGCTTGCAGCAACCCTTATAAGATAAACGATCCATTGGGCGGAGTTTCTCATACGTTTCCTTTCTACCC
>NC_140830.1:2495000-2507500 GCF_050613455.1 Vespa mandarinia
CTCTCTTTATCTCTCAATATATATATACATACATATATATATATATATATATATATATATATATATATATAACGAATTCCGATTTTTCTTTCCCTTTCTCTCTCTCTCTCTTTCATTCACATTCTCTCTCTCTCTATCTCTCTCTATCTCTCACACTCTTATCACAATATCGTATTTTACACAGATTTCACTTAGAGCTTACGTGCTAGGGGGCCTCGGTGCAATATTTACAGGCGCGTTCGAGGATCGATCTTTCTCAAGGAGGGTAAGCAGCCTATCCCTCCTTCACATACCCGACCCCCTCCTCCTTCCTGCCACCCTCAATGTGTTCCGATCGATCTTCATGGCTTTGCACCGAGACTAGTAACGCTAGTAAATTCTACGGACTCTTTTTACGGTGTTTGCGCTTTTCCACCTTTCCTTCTATTTTCTCTCTCTCTCTCTCTCTCTCTCTCTCTCCCTCTCTCTATCTACTTATCTCTCTCTACTCTTTCATATTAACTTCGTATTTCTCTTTTTTTTCCTTTCTTTTTTCTTCTTCTCCTTCTTATTCTTTTATTTCTTCTTCTATCTTTTCTTGTTCTTCTTCTTCTTCTTCTTCTTCATCTTCTTCTTCATCTTCTTCTTCTTCTTCTTCTTCTCCTCTCTCTTTCTATTACATGCATACTTCGGAAACACCGTTAGAATATTCCGCGAGGAAGGCGTGACAACACTCGGTTTAACTGGCGTGTTACGCGTTCACATCCACGGACAATGGGAAAAGAAATAATTTTCCTTTACGCCAAGGAGAGACACGGCCGACGGAGTATCTTTCTATTCGCTTAGTGATTACGGAAATAATCTTCTTGAGATTTGAGAAAGGAGGTAGGAAAGATTTTTCTTCTTCGTTTTTTTTTTCTTTTCCTTTTCTTTTGTTTTTTTGTTTTTCTTTCTCATTTCTTCCTCTCTTTCTATCCTTTTTTTTTCTTCCATTTCTTTTTTTTCCTTTCGTTTTCACCAAAAAGAAAAAGAGAAAGAGAATGAAAGAAAGAAAGAAAGAAAGAAAGAAAGAAAGAAAGAAAGAAAGAAAGAACATAGGACGTAGTGAAAATTATACGAGGATTTAAAGGAATTTAAATCCCTTTTATTGCACACCAAATTGAGAATCTAAGAAATATATGTGTATGTATATCTATGTATTTATGTATATATATATATGTATGTATGTATGTATGTATGTATGTATGTATGTATGTATGTGTGTACGTACGTGTTTGTTACATGTATGTAACTATTTTGTTCGAGAATCGAATAATTTGTCGTTGCTTTTTCTTCTTACGGCTCCTTTTGCGGTTAGAATCTAACGGTACTTAATATTGGTGGTGTTGTTGTTATCTTTTTTTTATCTATATAAAAGAGAAAGAGAGAGAGAGGGTGGGGTAGAGGAGGAAGGAGGGAGGAAGAGAGAGAAAGAGAGATAGAGAGAGAGAGAGAGAGAGAGAGAGAGAGAATAAAACGATTGAATATTTTACCTGAACATATTTGTTTCTTTTTTTTTTTTTCGGATTTGTACTTGTTCTTCTCTGTTCGCCATTTAAAATTCTGCTTTTGGTATTTTTTTGTCCTTTTTTCTTTTCTTTCTTTCTTTTCTTTTTTTTTTGTTTTTTTCATCAAAATTCATTCGATAATAAATAAGTACGAATGGAAATATTATCCAACGAATTTGATGATACCTCATCCATACGGGAACTATGACATTGTTGAAACGATTTATTACGACGTACGACGGCCAAGGTATACGATATAGAAAAGTGTCTTTGAAGAAAAATTGAGTCAATGGAAAGATAGAGAAAAAGACAGAGCAAGAGAGTGAGAGAGAGAAAGAGAGAGAGAGAGAGAGAGAGAGAGAGTGAGAGAGAAATGGAGAGAAAGAGAGTAAAGAAGAAAGAGAAAAAAAGAAAGAGAGAAAGAGAAAGAGGAGATCCTCTTTATTTAGAAAGAGTGCTGCTTGCTTTTTCTCATGAGACGATCATCATTGTAGCAACCCAGACCACTGTATTTGGGTCAAAGCGGTGGGGCACGCCGGACCTCCCAGTTTCCCGTGCTCGCAAGCCGCAACCGCCTTTTTTGCGGTTTCGTGTCGCCTCTCTCATTGTCAGAGAAGCAGGTATTATGAGCACATTCTCTGTCTCTTTCTCTCTCCCTCCTTCCTTTCTCCCTCCCTCTCTCTCTCTCTCTCTCTCTCTCTCTTTCTTTCTGTTTAACTCTCTTACTCGTTCACTCAGAAGATGCAAGATGGCTAAAAGGGTGACCCAAAATGGAGGAGTACACGAGAAAAGAATGAACGAACATAATCAATTGCTTTAAAGTTGAATTGTTTAAAAATTATTATTATTATTATTGTTGTTTCTTTTTCTCTCTTCTCTTCTCTCTTTTTCTTTTTCTTCTTCCTCTCTCTCTCTCTTTCTCTCTCTCTCTCTCTCTTTCTCTGTCTTTTTTCCTTCCTTCTGACATCTGCTTTGAATTGTTTCGTACGCGATGATAATCGAAACGAATGAAAAATATTTATAACAATTTTGACGAAACGCGCGTAAGTATTTAAATTAACGTTTTCACTTTAGTAAACGTGTTGAACGTTCGGGAGACGTTCGAGAAAGAGTGAGAGAGACAAAGAGAGAGAGAGAGAGAGAGTGAGAGAGAGGGAGGGAGGGAGAGGGAGAGAGTAAGAGAAAGATAATGATTTTTTCATTCCCCTTTCGTCCCACTGATCCAAACCACTCAACGGGTTCAACGACGAAGATGTCGAGGGCACCTTTTGCTTCTCTCCTTTTCGGAGGAGATCTTCCTCTCTCTCTCTCTCTCTCTCTCTCTCTCTCTCTCTCCTCTCAACTCTCACCACCCTTCCTTCCTCTCTCCTCCTCTCGTCTCCCCGAAATCGTCTCTTTCTCCTTCTTCTTCTCCCTTCTTCAACTCGAAGAAGAGAGTTGCTTCATCCGAAAAGGAGGGACCACGGTGATTACACCGAGCCACCGTGATTGCCGAGATCGTTGGACTCACGAAAATGTCATTAGGATTTCATTATTTTCAAGCGCCTTGAGGAACGACCGCTCAACGAGTTTATGCAATGTTTTCTCTCTTTTTTCTTTCTTCGTTTCTTTCTTTGTCTCTCTCTCTCTCTCTCTCTCTCTCTCTCTCTCTCTTTCTCTCTGTCTCTTTCTCTTACTCTCTTTCTCTTTCTCCCTTTATCTTTCTTTCTCTCTCTTTTTCTTTCTCACAGAGACTGAACAAAGTAGGTCGAGCAAAGTAGTTGAGCAACTGTCACAGGGGATCTACCGTCGTACGATTGGCATTTACAAAAGGGAGAGAGAAACAGAAGAAGAAGAAGATTATGAAGAGAAAGAAAAAAAGAAAGAAGGAAGGAAGGAAGGAAGGAAAGAAGGAAGGAAGAAAAAAAGAAAATATTAGAAGAAGAATTAAGAATAAGAACGGATGATGATAATAATAATAAGAAGAATAGATCATTCTTTTTTTTTTCTTTTTTTTTTTTTCCTTTAAGATCGAAGAAAAATTTTTGCAAAAAAATCGAGATTATTTCTGATCGAGATGAATTGCTTGAGAAAAGAGAAAACGAAGGATAGATAGAACGCTAGAGAGAGAGAGAGAGAGAGAGAGAGAGAGAGAGAAAAGAAAGAGAGAACTCTCCATCTTGGTCTTCAACAAAAAAGGAGCTCCAGCTCTTCCGTCCGACCGAAGGATAATTATTATAATCGCCGAGAGCGTAGTGGCAGCTCGCTCTCGTAGTTCCCTTTCGGTGATAGTAATACGCATTTGCCGACGCCTAATGGTATTATTATAATAATTACCAGCGGTCGGTCGGGGACGAGCGGGCGAGAGAGCGGGGGAGCGAGCGAGCAGCGAGCAGGCAAGCGGGCGGACGGGCGGGTGGCCGGGCGGGCGGGTGGGTTGAGTGGGTAAGGTGGAGGAGAGCGGGAGGTTACTGGAATTAGACGCTTAATTAAGTTCGGGGTCTCGAAAGTGCGAACTCGCGAAACCCTTTCGTCGCGTCTCTGCGACATTCACTCTCTTCGTTATCCGATAATTTGCCGATTTATATTTACATTATGCATGTTATATATTTCATTCATTTTCTTACAATAAGAGAGATCGAAATGATCTATGACGCGTCACGAGCGAGCATTATTCTTCTAAAAAGAATTTTCTTCGTTATTTCATCCTTTTTCACTTACCCTCCCCTCCCTCCGCCCCGTTTCTATTTATTTCATTTTATTTTATTTTATTGTTTTTTGTTTCTTTCTACATCCTCTTCACTTTTCTTACCATTTCTATTCCCCTACCCTCCCTTTACGCCCCCTTTTTTTTCCCCCCCTATTTCATTTTTTTTTTTTTTTGGAATTCGACGCGCAGTATTCAAAAGAGGGGAACGAGTTCGAGGAGCGTAGCTTTAAAATCACACAGGGAAATGTCTTCTTGCTGTTTTATCTTCTTCAATGTCATATGTCATGTACATAAGCAACAACATAGCTTTGCACGAATACAATTTAAAACGATACGTACGTACGTTCGTTCGTTCGTTCGTTCGTTCGTTCGTTCTTTCTTTCGATTGATCGATCAATCGATCGATCGATAGCAATGTTGCCTTGAGCATGCATTTTTTTTTCCTTTTTTTTCTCTTTTCTTTTTCCTTTTTTTTTTTTTTCTTTTCTTATTTTTTTGTCAAGGTCCGATGATGCGTCGAAAAGGAACTAATAATAATGACAGGTCGATCATTTTATTTATTTTCTTTCCCTTTTTTTTCTCTCTTTGTCGCCTATCTTCACACACGATAACGCGCGCTATGCGATGTCATAGGGGGGAAAAAAAAAGAAAAAAGGAAGAAAAAGAAAAAAAAAAAGAAAGAAAAAGAAGAAAAAGAAAAGTAAAGAAAAATAATGCGCGACGACGATACCGTTCGTGACATTTTATCCTCATTTTTCCTCTCTCTCACTCTCACTCTTACTCTCTCTCTCGGTCTGTAATATTTTTTCGTTTTTTCGTAAATTTCTTTTTGTTCGCTCCCTCTCCCCTTCCCTACTACCCCTCTAACGATACCATTAAACGTCACAAAATTTCTCACCTAAATCTATACGAGCCACCTTACACGTCTTCTTCTTCTTCTTCCTCTTCTTCTTCTTCTTCTTCTTCTTTATCTTCATCTTCTTCTTCTTTTTTTGTATTATTTTATTTATTTATTTATTCATTTATTTATTTATTTATTTATTTATTTATTTATTTATTTATTTATCTTTTTTTTTTTTTTTACACAATTCGCGAATCAATCGATCCAATGTCGATTTCACAAGTGTCAGAAAGTCGATTATTTTTCTCTAACAGACCCGTCCCACCCCTTCCCCCCACCCTCCTGAACGATAATTAAATCCTTATCGCGTGACCTTTTTCTTTCATTCCCTCCCCCCCTCTTCCCCCTCTCGTCCACATATTTTTCTTCTTTCTCTATTATTTCCTCTCACTACTCCCTTTCTTTTTTCTCCTTTTCTTTCTTTTTTCTTTTTTTCTCTTTTCTTTTTGTTTTTCTTTTTTTTCTTTTTTTTTTCCCAACGAGAAGAAAAAAGATTTACGAAACGTCCATCCACGTAAATAGATTTCTTTTTATTTTTTCTTTTTTTTTTCTGTCATCTACGACATGGGAAGAAGGGGGGTTGTACACACAACAAACGCGCGCACGCAGGCACACACACGTCACACTGTTATCTTTCTCTTACTATATATATATATATATATATATATATATATATATATATATATATGTATATATATATATCTCTTTCTCTCTCTCTCTCTCTCTCTCTCTCTCCCCTATTCTTTCTCGCTCTTTCTTTCTTCTTTGAAAAACGACTCAAAAAGGATATTTAACGTTTAACGCGATTTCCCTTCGTGATAGGCGCCACGAAGTATCTGGTACGTCCTCTATACCATGGCGGACAACTTCCTCCTCCTCGACTCGATTCGGGGGACGTCTTCGTTAAACCGCCGGCCACACCCTGTAACATATCACAGAGAAAAGTAGTTAATCACCGTACCCCGTACCATCCTTCTCTCAACGTTGATTCGTTAATAAGGAGCTCTATCAACGCTGACGAAAAAAAAAATAAAAATAAAAAGAAAAAAATAAAAAAAAAAAAAAATAAAAAAAAAATAAATAAATAATTTCTCAGCCTCGTCGTAGCCCATTGGTAATTATCTTTTGACTTTTCATTAACTCGTAACAACATTCATCGAAAGAAAATAAAGAAAAGTTATTCTCAGTATTTTTGTTTTGCTTCTTTACAATTTTCTCTCTCTTTTTATTTTTTTTTTTTTGGTCTTTTCTTGCCTCATTTCGTTTCGTTTTCTTTTAGCTTTTCTTTTTCTCTCTCATTATATATCTGGAATTTATATATACATACGTGCATATATATATATATATATATATATATATATATATATATGTATATAAAATTCATAAAAGGAAAAGATATATATATATATATATATATATATATATATATCTATTACTAGATTATCAATTTTGTAATCTGTAGAATTTTAATGAAAAGTAAATATAATACCATTTCGGTCGTCCTAGATTTTGTAGACATAGATGTCTACGAAACTCTCCACTCTTTCCACCTCTCAAAGTGCGAAGGGTTCTCATAGAATGCCGGGATTCTTATAGAATGCATTGATTAGTCAAGTTAGGAAGTAAAAGGAATATATAATAAGAGAAAGACAAAGACAGAAACGGATAATTAGACAAAAAGAGAGAAAGAGAGAGAGAGAGAGAGAGAGAGAGAGAGAGAGAGAGAAAGTGAAATAAAAAAAATATATATATAAAAGAAAAAAAAAGAAAAGAATAAAATGATAAAAATAAAACTCACGTGAGTAGTCCAGGATTAGGATCGGCCTGATACCAAGAATATTGCGGCATATAACCCGCGTGATGTGGAGGTGGAGGTGGTGGAGGTGGATGATGTCCAGGCGTGTGTGGATGATGGTGAGTATGTGGTGGGGCATGAGGATGAGGATGGTGCTTCATCTCGCCCGGCCAGGCGGGCGCGGGTGGGCTCTCGTTATGCTGAGGCGACATCTCACTACCGGGACTCGAACTTCCGGGGGTGTGACCTCCACCACCGCCCCCCATACCACCAAGGTATCCCGTCGTCGGACTACCCGAGACAGAACTTCCACCTCCTGTTAACATAACCGACCAGTCTTTGTTAACTCGTTAAGATCTATTCTAATTCTCTTTATTTCTCTATTCGCATAATATTATAGATTAGATTCGAGATCGTATAATTTATCGTTTAACGAAGATAAATCTTTCTTTTTTTTGTTTGTTTCTTTTTTCTTTCTTTTTTTTTTTTTTTTTTTTTTTTTTTTTGATCATTCATATATACGTGATATCGTCTCGATCGATTTTGAAAATAATAATTAACGCTGGAACTATCGTGATAAGGAATAACAAACAAACAAAACAAAAAAAATAATAATAATTTAAATTTATTAAAAATATGAATTTATAGTTCGAGCGTTAATAATTTCATTTATATGATGATAGATGATATTTATTACCTCCTTGCATGAGACTCCCTGGTTGACCAGGTTGAGGAGATGGTCCACCAGGTAAGGCAGTACCACCGGCGAGCAAACTACCGTGTTGTCCACCACCACCGCCTCCACCTTGCTGTGCCGCCTTCATCATTTTCTTATATTTACTTCTCCTATTTTGGAACCATATTTTTACCTGAAACAAAAAACATTATTATAATTATTATTTATTTAATTTTATTTATATCCAGGACAATTGTCATTTCGATATTTATAATATACAAAGATACTTGAAGTAATTCAATTAGTTAGATTATTATACGAAAGACAAGGAGGATGAAGAGAACGAAGAAAAAGATAAAGAAAAAGAAGAAAAAGAAGAAGAAGAAGAAGAAGAAGAAGAAAAGAAAGGAAAAGAGGAACGTATACGTTTCGTAATCATTCGTGTCGTTCCTTTTTCCTCTCTTTACTGCCTACACATAAAACGTAGTCCTGGAACGGATACCCAATGCGCATGTACCCGACTACTGGGATTGCACATGCGGTATTTTTTGTCTCCTCGAAGTGCACACATGCGCTCTATGCACGTGACGTTCTTCGTGGTCTTACGTAAGTTTCGCATCGTACTGAGTCAAGCTACTACGTATCTACGTACATAAGTACATACGTAAGTATTTATATATCTACACACACACACACACACACACACATATATATATATATGTATATATATATATATACATATGTATGTTTGAGTGTCCTCAGTTCGAGAAACATGAGAATAATAATATTTTTATTTTATAGGATAAGCCGGATCAATCTTAAAGTACATTTTTATGATTTTATTTTGAATTTCGAATATCGTCAATGTCGACAGAAGAAAAAAATCTAAATCATTCGTCGTAAATACGTACGTACGTACGTATAAATAAATAAAATAACATAAACGCATTCGTCTATTTACAAACGATTATTGCCAATTTTATGAGTTATGATAAATCGTGGAAATTTTTTTATTTTCCATAATCTTTATGTTCGACATTTTTTTTCTTCTTCTTTCTTTTTTTTTTTTGTATCGAATTTTATTGACAGTCATTGCAGCAACAGGTGTTTATTCTTTCCCTTTCTCTCTCTCTCTCTCTCTCTCTCTCTATCTCTATCTCTCTCTCTCTCTCTCCTACTCCTCGTTACATCCCTCATACCTTTTTACACGTTCCTTATATCATAGAGATCCTTACATTTTATTATCTCCTTCAGAATAATCATTTAATATTTTGTTATCCGTTAAATAAGTCGATATCCGTTGTTATTTTAAGCGAATAAAATTTTTCTAAATTATTCCAAACGATCTAATCTCTTCCTTCCCTTACTCTTCAGTCCCCGATCGCAGTAAAAATAATATCTATCTTATATTTAGAATAAATAAATTAGAATGATAAAATGTCGCTTGACAAATATCAAATTTATTCTATATAGGATAAAAAATGAAAAATAAAATGGTGATAGAAGAAAAGGAAAAAATGAGAAAAAAGAAAGAAGAGGGACAATTTTGTTGTTTTTCAAATTATCATAGAAAGTGATTGTATAAATATCGAAATAATTCGAAATGTAATAACCTGAAAGGGAATCGAGGAAAGGAAAGAGAAAGAAATAGGTTTAATCAGCCGGGAGGGGTTCAATCAAAAAGAATAGCACAGGTTACTTTAATTAACAAAGTCGGGTGCGGCCGTAGGCGCGACGACTACAACCAACTACTATCAACGACAATGACGTTGAGAGGAGGAGGTGGAGGAGGAGGTGCAACGTTGTCGAGGAGAAAGCAAGGGCGAAGGAGAAGTGAAAAGGGATTATAGTAGGAGAAAGAAGGATGATAGAAAGGAAGGAAGGAAGGAAGGAAGGAAGGAAGGAAGGAAGGAAGGAAGGAGGGTGCTCAGAGAGGGCAGAAATTCTCGAAGAAGGAGCGCGAGGCGTCGTCACGTCAAAACGAGTTCATTAAAACCGCAGTGCGGGCTCGCCTTGAGCGCAGAAGAAACGCACCGCTCGTGCGGCATTGTTTCACGTTTTATATGGCGAACCACCGAGGCAAAACCTCGCCTATACTACGTGCATCACGTACATTTACACATAAATGTGTTACTGTGTATGTGCCCTAGGAACGCGAACACGTACTGGATAAATGCGATTTTTATATGTGTAGAAGAGAGAGAGAGAGAGAGAGAGAGAGAGAGAGAGAGAGAGAAAATGAATTTACGCGAATTAAATGAAAAGAAAAGGAAAAAAAAAAAAGAAGAAATTTCTAAGTATTATAAAAAAAAAAAAAAGAAAAAGCAAAATCTTTCCGATCATGATAAATTAGAAATTAAATTAATCAATTATGTCTCATATTAGGAGAGAGATTTTTTTTTTTTTTTTTTGGGGGGGAAAGAAGAAAAAAAAATTTTCTTTTCTTTTCGAAATCGTACCTATAAACTCACCGTGGCAAATAATTTAATCGTACGTCTCATTTAATTCGCATTAAATTAATAAATCTTTGATATATTATTTTCCATTTATAGATATTTTAAAATCCGTTTGGATATCTCTTGTTAGATGTATGTAGGTATCTTTTTTAAAAGTATCCCGAAAACTATAGGAACAAGAAAGGCACAGGTTAAAAGAGAGAATACAACAAATCTCTACCTTTTATCGAGGAGTGCCGGCATACCTGGCAAATAAATCTCTTTCTAATTGCTCGTTGAAAAAGTTGACTGTGCTTTGCACCGACAAAGGTTCCGAGCTGCTAGAACCCTTTCCTCGACGTGCTTTATTTCGTTACGCGTGTCGAGACGAAAAAGAGAAAGAAAGAAGGAGAGAGAGAGAGAGAGAGAGGAGAGAGGAGAGAGGAGAGAGAAAGAGAGAAAGAGAGAGAGAAAGTCTATCGAAATAAGAAAGTATGTTAGAAAAGGATAGCAAAAGAGGCTGTCGTTTTAGCAGCTTTGTTTATTGATATTTACAACCAACCCGTGTTCTGTACCAAGTTACAATATAAAACTTCGAACTACTATATAAAAATGTCCTTCGTCCTTTCTCCTAAACCTTTTTTTTTTATTTTCACTTAATCCACCCTTTCTTTTTCTTCCTACGACTTCTTAAATCTTCCCCTTTTTTTAATTAAATTATATATATGTATGTGTGTGTGTGTGTATTTCTTTTCTTGTCTTATGAAGGATAAAAATTAACAACTGCATGGATTCTTAAGAATTACAATTTCAAAAAAAAAAGAAAAAAAAAGAAAAAAGAAAGAAAAAAAATAGCCCGATTAAATGTTAATCGTCGATCAACAATAAATATCTAAATAAATTTAATTCGAATAAATTTAATCGAGTACATATGTATACATTTGATTATTAAATTATCGTGTATATATGTATATATTTGGTGATCAAAAAAAAAAAAAAAAGAAAAAGGAAAAGAAGAAGAAAAGAAAAAAATGATCTAACCCTAGCATTCACTGATTATTATTATTATCATCGTCGTTATTATTAATGTCATTTCGTTAAAATTTGGAAAAAAATTCTTGGAGCAGGATTTGGAACAATTTGTTTGTTTGTTTGTTTGTTCGTTTCTTTCTTCCTTTTTTTCCTTTTTCTTTCTTTTTTGTCTTTTTTTTTTCTTTTCTTTTCCCTTTCCCTCCTCTAATTAATGTAAAAATATACTCTTTAGGACTAAGAGAACGCACAATTTAATAGCTCTCGTTAATACACCCCTATATACTTCGTTACGATACTTTACTGTGCGAAGCTCTTTTTTATTACGCGTTAAGGCAACACCGGTAGCATATCTGTCTCGTAAATCCAGCATTATATTTTGACGCCTGCCACGATCATTCTCGAACGATAATAAAATACGGAAGGCTCGTTGCGTATAGCGATATCTCGATTTACACGTAACACCAAAGTGATTCGATGTATCTCTCTCTCTCTCTCTCTCTTTCTCACTTTTTCTATATTTCTAATTTTAATGCATATCCATATACTTTTATATATCGAACTCGAATGGAAACGAAAGAAAATTCACTTCTCCTCTTAGTCGTGTAAAAAAAAAAGAAAAAAAAAGAAGGATTCGACCTAACTGACTCCTTCAAAAAAAAAAAAGAAAAAAAAGAAAAAGAGAAAAAAAAAGAAAAAAAAGAAAAAGAGAAAAAAAAAGAAAAAAAAGAAAAAGAGAAAAAAAAAGGAGAGAATAAGTGCAAAGAAGCATAAATAAAATAAAATTACTATACCTTGTTGTTTTTTCTTTTCTTTTCTTTTCCTATTCTTTTTTTATTACTATACCATTTAGATATACGTAACACGTTTAGTCATTCCACTTAATTCAATCTAATAGAAATGCGAAACCGCATACTTTTCGATAGAGTCAGATTGAAATCAAAGAGAAAGAAAGAAAAAAAAAATATATATATATATATATATAAATATATATGTATGTATATTAAAAAAAAAAAAAGATTCCATTTAATTTATCTCAAAAAATGTATCGTATATAATTGACAATAAATATAAAATCATTGCGTCTAGGTTATACATTGTCTTTTTTTCTATCTATTTTTTTTTCTTTTCTTTTTTTTTCTTCTTTTTTCTCTCCCTCCAAACGTACATCATTTACATTTGATGGTACATGGATCATGAAAGATTATTTGGTCAACGTTGATTATTAAAAATATAGAGAAGCGTCTTTGAGAAGTAGTTTTGAATTTTGAAATAAAGGAAATGCGAATGGCGAAGAATCCAAAGGGTTCGAAAAAAAAAGAGTTTTGAACGGCTTTACCGAAATGCATGCAAATGCGCGTGACGGGATACATACGTAAACAGGGGATGAAGAAAGAAAGAAAGAAAGAAAGAAAGAAAGAAAGAAAGAAACGAAGGAAAGAAGAAGAA
>NC_140830.1:2510000-2542500 GCF_050613455.1 Vespa mandarinia
CCTGCGGGCAGACGTCCCATGGAAAACCCTAACAAACTAATTCGCCATTGGTTCCCTGCGTCGTTCTGCGAACGATTCCCTCTTTCAATTTTTACATTTTTAAACACGTGATCGTCGCACATTCGACGATATTTATTTCATTTTATTTTGTCTTTCCCTTTTTTTCTTTTCTTTTTGTTTCCTTGTTGTTTCTCTCTCTCTCTCTCTCTCTCTTTTTCTCTCTTCCCCATCTTTCTTTCTTATCCTCGAACGAACATAATTCTCGCCATTCGAGAAGATAAATTTATTTCTCTTTTACGTTTCTTCTTTTTCTTTTCTTTTTTCTCTTTTTTTTATTTTTTTTTTATTTATTTCTTTCTTCCGTCCCTTTTATATACGCGTTCACGTCTCTTACGAAGTTAAGAAAGGAGAGGAAGATTTTAGAAAAAAAAAAAAAATAAATAAATAAAAAGAGAGCATGCCTGTAATTTTATAGTAAATCTTTTTCTTTTCTTCTTCTCTTCTTCTTCTTTTTTTTTTTCCTTTCCATTCTCTTTCTCTTCACCCGATGGAATTTCAAGAATTTCAATCGTAGAATCGTCACCGGCAATAATATTTCTTGAATATAATTAATGCTTATCGCATTATTATTTATAAAGGAAAACGACAAAAAGAAAGAAAGATAGAAAGAAAGAAAAGGAAAAAAAGAAAGGAAGAAAAAGAAAACAGAAAAAAGAAAAGAGAAAAAAAGAAGAAAGAAAAAGATCACGAGAAAAATGTTACTAATTGGCATGGGCACATTCTACGGCATAATCATTATACCGGCAAAGTGAAAATCATGTAGTGATCTTTTCGATCATCGATTAACGGTATAATTCATCATTCTCTTTGTTACGATAGAAATATACAAGAATATCAATCTTCATTCTGTCTTCGAGATTCTTCGAGTTTCTTTAAACACTTAGAACGATCGTAAGTGTGAAATTCGAGGTCGTGGAGTAGAGATGGATGGATAAATGAAAAAAAGAGAAAAAAAAAAGTAAAAAAAAGAAAAGGAAAAAAAATGGAGAAGAAGAAGAAGAAGAAGAAGAAGAAGAAATAAGAAAAAATTCTTACGACGAGAAGGAACGTCATTCCAGTTCGATGATCTATAGATCGTACAATAGCTATGGAATACGTTATGCAAAATCGAAAGTCGAGTGGAATGGCATGGCTGGAACGAGCGTTCGGAAACGAAAGAAGGCCACGTTCGTTCATTCCTTCATTCGTTCGTTCGTTCGTTCTTTGAATGCCGAGTCTATCGACCGGCTAGAATTTATCTACGTCTAGGAGACTCCACTTCGTCTAACATAAGAATCAAGAATTATTCATCGAGAGACGCGTTAAATCGAGAGACATTAACTCGAGAGACATTAACTGTGAGAAATGAAAATACTTAAGTCATTATTAGATTCTTGCAAACCCTTATTTACCTCATAAATAAACAATGTATGCTAAAGTTAATAAAGAAAAGAAAAAAGAAAAAAGAGAAGAAAAAACGATTCGTCGCCTCACGAATATTCATAAAATTTTTATAAATATTTTTCTTATAAACGAATCTTCGTGAAAAAAGGAAAAAAGAAAAAAACAAACAAACGAAAAAAAGAAGATAATCTTATAATTTTTTGCACAAGCAAAAAGGTTGAACGTATGAATATTTCATTTACTTATTTATTTATTTATTTATTTATTTATTTATAGATTATATTTTATTCTTTTTTTTTCTCAAGTTATTACGTATATAATCGAGATTCAATCGATCGTAATAAAATCATGCAAAGATTAAACGCTTAAATTTTCAATAATAATACGCATAATCGTACGATATCAATTTATCGATGGAAACATTTAATTATCGTTCATCTATTCAAATTTTTATATCTTACCAAAACAAAAAAAAAAAAATCAAATATTAGTTACATGTAATAGAGTATGATCATAAAAATTTACTGAATGATATTCGAAATTTCACACGTATACATACGATCTATGTATATTTAATTATAAAATAATTTAATTGTAAAAGTTACGAAGTATTAAAATTCGATTGTACATTTATCGTTGACTTTTGCAACAATGAAAAACAAAAAAAAAAAGAAGAAGAAACGAACAAAAGCAAAACCAAAAAAAAAAGAAACAATAGAAAGAAAGAAAATAGACAATAATTCCAAATTAATTTGACGAATAAAAAACGAATCAAAATACTTATAGAACTATAATGATGAAACGATAGATAGATTAGAGTGGGATAAAAGCGTGTAAAATTTCGGTGGTCGCGTGTGTCACATTTTTTAACGATATAAGTGGGTAGGTATCTATAATTTGAAGGAGGGTTGAGGTACCAACAGAGGAATAGAAAGAGAGAGAGAGAGAGAGAGAGAGAAAAAGTGGAGGTGGAGATGAAGAAGGTGGAGGTGGAAGTGATGGTAAAGGAGGAGGAGGAGGAGGAGGGTATAATAATAGCCGCATAAATGCGTCACTAGGGCCCCGTTCGAATCGTTCGTTCGTTCGTTCGTTCGTTCGCATAATGCTATAATGCTTCTTCTCTCTCTCTCTCTCTCTCTCTCTCTCATTTTTTTTCTCATTTTGTTCACTCGCTCACTCCCACAATGCAACGACGAAGCACGAAGCCTCCCCCTCGACAACACGGCCCCCTCGTTGCCTGCCGTTGCTTCGGCGGTTCCCACTTCCTGCCTGGCATCGGTGATGCGCAGTGCCACCTCGACAACAACGAAAATTCCCCAGCGGTGCAGCGGACCTCTTCGCATTGTTATTTATTACTGCCTACCTTTTCCCACTAAATGCTTTATCTTCCTTTCATATATATATATATATATATATATATATATATATATATATATATATATTAATTTATTATATATATATATGTATACGTTAATATGTTATATATTAGTATATAGTAATTTATTTTTATTCGATATAATCAAATATTCTCATATAGGGATCATCCGATATTGATATTTATCATGATAAAATTATTAATGCGATCGTTCAATTTATTATTCTATACGATATTAGTATTAATAGATTTGCAATTAATTGTAATTACGATATTAAAATTGATTATAATACTTTCGTAAAATTCAACCATTCGTAGATTATTATTTAATATAGTATGATTGTTAATAGTTAAATATTAATTCTTTGTAATACGTTATAACACAATAATTGATATTATTTTAATTAAAGTATATGGAATTTGTGATGATATTTAACTATTACGAAGGATAATAGATTTGATTAATAGTAATAAATGTAATTCATGATACTTCTAAACAGGTCCATTATTTTTTCTATTAGTTTCACTTTAACATCTTTAATATATTTGTAATTAAAAAAAAAAAAGAAAGAAAAACTAAGATCTTCAGATATTTATTTTCTCCCTTATCACTATTTTTTTTATATTCTTATATAGTATTAATCCTTTCTATAATCGAATATATATATATATATATATATATATATATATACATTACCATATAGAAAATTAAAATATATGAATTAAAAAGTTATTACAATATAATACGCTCGTACGTTTATATATCTAACGTTGACGTCACACCGGCTTGATAATTTTTATTTTTATTTTTTTGTTCTTTTTTTTTATTTTATCTTTTTTTTTATTTCTCTCGTTTCGTTCATTCTTTTCTTCCTTTTTTTTTTGTCCTTCTCTTTTTGTTATTTTCTCTTTTTCCTCTCCTCTTCCAATTTTTTTTTCTTCTTCTTCTTCTCCCCTATCCCTCCCCATCGCTCGTTTCAAAGTTCGTGCAGCGAAGCGCGCACACGATATTAAAATGAAGAATGGCGGGAGAAGTCCTTCCACGCGGAAGCGCGACGAAAAGCTTTTAATCGGACCCGTCGCGCTTTGTTACGATTATGCGCGATTACGATCGCAGCAACATAGTTTGGAGAGAACAATCGCTCGCTCCGAACGCGTTGGCGGAACTTTTCTACTGAGAGGTATCCGTATTTAATAAGCTTACATATATATATATATATATGTATATATATGTATGTATATAGATGTACGTGCACATCTTTATATTATGGAGAATATAAATTTGATACTTTTTAATGAATTACATGAAAAATATTAAAAAAGAAGAAAAAAATTATCAAATATTTCTTATACGTACATAGGGTATCATATATATATATATATATATATATATATATATATATATATATATATATATATGTATAAAAGAAAAAAGAAACATAATTTTATTTAAATTGAAACAAATCAATTACTTTTTTTGATAAATCATTTTCAATCAATGATTTTTTTTCAATCGACTATCTTGATTCAATCTAAATCTTGATTTGTATATATACATATATACATATATATATATATATAGATAGATAAATCTATAAAGCTGTTTTTTCGTGGATATCCTAAAACCGAGGAAGAAGAGAGAAAACTGGTTAAAATCGAAAAGACAATTTTGTAGTGAGCTCACGTAACGTACACAACGGTTGACACAACGATTGACACCGTGACGAGCGGAATACATTCCGTAAAGCGGTACACGAGCCTTACCAACATCGTTTCCCTTTGTCTCTTAAACATTTGTTCTCGCTCCTTTTTTTATATTTCTACGCATATTCATATGTAAGTCATAAAGCGATGTGTGTTACATCATTCGTCCTATTCTTCTTCTTATTCCTTTTATTTTACTTTTCACACCCTTTTCCGTCTATTGGAATACCAATCGATGCTCATAGCTTTCGACTTCTTCCTGTTTCGAGAAAGAGATAGAGATAGAGATAGTGATAGAGAGAGAGAGAGAGAGAGAGAGAGAGAGAGAGAGAGAGAGAAAGATTATTCCTTAGTGTTACAGAATTTTCTGGATAACTAAAACTTTCAATTATGTTAACAATGATTCTTGAGAATCGAACTGAAATGATGTCACGATTCTTACCTATTCAAGACATTCAAGATTAGATAATTTTCAAAGCTACGAAATCGTTTCTCTTTCAAACAAAAAAAAGAAAAAAAAAAAAATAATCTGAATTTAACGATGGATTCTTTGGTAGGGGAGAAAAAAATCGAATATCTGAAAAAGAGCTGAAATTTTTTATTCGCTCCGAGACTTTTATCAGAGACGAAAGAGAGAGAGAGAGAGAGAGAGAGAGAGAGAGAGAGAGAAAGAGAGAGAAAAAAGAAACAATCTCTCTTCAAAAAAAAAAAAACCCCTTCTCAAATAGATGGAAAAGGGTTGTTTGGGAAAAGATAAGGATGGGGTCGAAATGTTTTTTCATCGGTTCGAAACTTTTTCATTAAAAAATTGAAAGAAAACGTTTACGTACGTCGTTTAAAACCTGTTCGAATAATACGAGAAAAAAAAAAAAGAGAAGTATATTTTACATAAGATTCGGGATAATCGAAAATTCAATTTTTCTTCTTCATCTTCTATTCTTTTTCTTTTTTTTTTTTTTTTTTTTTTTTTTTTTCTTTTTTTTTTTGATTAAAACGTAAAGGACCAAAGCCGCGAAAAGAAGGCGTCATTGGATGGAACGTGTGGACCTGCATTACGTGAGAAATCTTAAGGCACCGTTATTGTATATCGTACCGCCTGTCGTTCGCAAGACACAAAGGCCCTATTCATCCGCATGCAATCGCATGCATAGAAGAACCGATCCTGACTTCCACGGTGTACCTCCTTCCACCCCTACTCCTCCCCTCCCCTACCAGCCCCCTCCCCATCCATAGTTATCGCACTCCATAGAGAGATCCACCTCTTTGCAAAGTCGTTTCGCACCGTCCTCCGTAGCCTGTGAATATCTCTTCTCTTTGACGGTGGTTCAATCTCGTTGCTTATGTTGCAGCGAGCAAACAGGATGCTTAGACACTTTGGGATCTTCCTACTCGAGTCAATTCTTTCTTGTTACCACTTATCTAACAAATCGTTTAATCCTTAGCCGTCAATCAATCTAATTAGTCTCGTCCATTTGAAAGGGAGATTAATTGAAAGGAATAGGAAAGAAAGAGAAAAGGAGAAAGGATCTACAAAAAGAAAAAGAAAAAAAAAGAAAAAAAAAAATAATAAATTAAAGAAAGAAAGAGCGTCAATACCAAAATCAAAATTTTTATTATTTTTATACGACGAGGACTATTAGCTTGTCTCATATCGAAGGAGATTAATGTATCGACGAAAGTGATCAAAAAAATGAGAGAGAGAGAGAGAGAGAGAGAGAGAGAGAGAAAAAGAAAAAAATAAAGTTTCAGGCCAAATCCTCCATCTCCTTAGATTTTATCAAAACTACAAATCCAATTTGTGAAAAGTTTTTATCGCCGGATACGGGGGAAAGAAAGAGAGAGAGAGAGAGAGAGAGAGAGATTAAAAAAGTGCAATATATTAAAATCATCTAAGAAAGAGAACTTCATTCGGGCCGGCCGGGAGTAGTTGTTACGGATATCGAAAAAAAAGATAAGGGAGAAACCGGTAATCAGAGGGACCATGACTTCGTGGAAGTATGGCGAGGAAGAACCGAAGAGAGATACGTGTTCCGTTGACCAAAAGTTAACTCGCCAACTCTCGCCCCGCGATATCTCAATCTCCAGCGACTTTTTTTTTTCTTTTTTCTTTTTTTTTTCTTTTTTCTTTTTTTTTTTTTTTTATTCCCTTACCACGATCCCTCCTCCTCCCTCCGTCCATCCCTCCTGGCTACCTCCTTTTCTCCCCTCTTCTATCCCTCCGGAGTTCCGTATGCCTCCCCCTCTCAGCCCCTTCTCCACCTCACCCTCTCCCTCCCTCCTCCTCCCTCCCTCCTCCTCCCTCCCCCTCGAAGCTTTGAACGTGTTCGCGAGCGAGCATTCGTAGCATGGCAGCAGGTGCATGTGCATACGTGGCTCTTTCTTTCTTTCTTTCTTTCTCTCTCTCTCTCTCTCTCTCTCTCTCTCTCTCTCTCTCTTTCTCTTTCTTTCTATCTTTACATGGTACGTCCATGGCCTGACAGCCGTCTATAGAATGTGAGTTTACCATCCATCTATCCATCCAGGTTCCCGATTTCCGTAAAAGTCCAGAAACGCTCTCGCGGTCCGACGAAGCGCGAAGCCGGCCGGCTTCTCCAAATGGACTTTACCGTTTCCACGAAGGAGAGGGTAGCGAACCAATGTTTTCCATCGTATCTCTCTCTCTCTCTCTCTCTCTCTCTCTCATTCACTCACTTACTCTCTCACTCTTTCTCTCTCTTACTCTTTCTCTTTCTTTTTCTTTTTAATTCTTCTCTTCTTCTCTGGCTTTGAACATGCTCGTGGGATCGGACTCGCTTAGACTTCATCGGTATCGACTTGTACAGACTTACATCTTAATCCGTAAACGTTTACACGTGCGAGAGCTTCGGGAGATTCTCTTTCGGAAGATGCCGACAAATAGGATGAGACATGTATTCCTGCAATTTTATTCTATCACTGTGTATATGCGCGTATGTATGTATGTATGTATGTATGTATGTATGTATGTATGTATGTATGTATGTATGTATGTATGTATCTATGTATGTATGTATGTATGGATCCTTTCATAGATCCACGCGTATATATATGTACATGTACATACATACGTACGTACATATGCATACGGTGAAAGTATTTTACGTTATAAATATGAATTTATATTCTTATTTTCTTTTTCTTTTCTTTTTCTTATTTTTTTTTTTATTTTTTTTTTTTTTTGTTTTTCATTATAGACCGATAAAATCGATCACTTCGGATAACTTACGTACGCACGTTGAAATTAATCCTTAAATTAATATTAAACAGAATTATCAAGGATACGAATGAATGAATATTATTAAAAAAAATCCTGATTGAAAAATCGATCATCATAATGTCAAAAAGAATTAATCATATTCCTATCGATATATCAAAGTGGAATATATGAATTTATTATAAATATAGTATTGGAACTTCGCGAATCGTGTATATCGTGCAAAAATATATGTGTGTGTATGTGTGTGTGTGTGTGTGTGTGTGTGTGATACGGAAAAAGAAAAAAAAGAAAAAAGGAAAAAAAAAAAAGAAAAAAAAGAAAAAAGTACAGAGAAAAAGATAATAATAATGACGACTACAATAAAAATTTTTCACGTATGACAATGTTCGTGGCATAACGTAAACGTGACCGTGGCTTAGTGGGACGCTGACCACAACGTAGGAACGACCCAGGGGACGAGGATCTACACCTCGATGAGCACAGCACGACATTCTCCTTGCCCCTCGCTTCTCCTTCACCGAACCATCCTCTCTCTCTCTCTCTCTCTCTCTCTCTCTCTTTCTTTACCAAGAAGAAGGTCCCTTCTTCTTTTCCCTCCCTCCTACCCTCCTCCTATCCACCCCCTTTTACCCCTCCTTCCCCTTATTCTCTCAAAGCTTCTATCCTCCTATTCTCTCCTTCTTTCTTCCTTCTTTCGCCATCGACCTCCTCTCTCCCTCTCCTCTCTCTCTCTCTCTCTCTCTCTCTCTCTTTCTCTCTCTCTCTGTCTTCTCTTCGCTCATCGTCCTCGAGCCACCACGTCCACCACGATTGTCCGGTAAACCATGCTGCGAACCGCTCACCGTGACGAAGGTATCCACCTACAAACGAGCACTCGTTCCATCCACGATTCTTCAGGAAACTCTTCTTTGCCAAGCAAATTCCCCTGGACATGGGAAAATTTTACTTGGCCCCGATCTTCCCTTCCTCCTAAATTAGTAAGTAAGTAAGTAAGTAAATAATTAAGTATTCAATATATGAGGAATACTTATGAGATCACCATTTCGTAAGTTCCTCTATCTTAATGTATCAAATGCATTAATAAATGTTTTTTTCTTTCCTTCTTACTCCTCTTAAATTATTCCTTTTTCTTCTTCTTCTTCTTCTTCTTCTTCTTATTCTTCTTCTTCTTTTTCTTCTAATTTTTTTTTTTTGTTTTTTTCTTTCTTTAAAGTCTTACAACACATTTCTCAGGATTATTCGTATATTCTTAAGACATAATTAACATTTTCAAAATCTAGATAAATTCTTTATTCGCCGATCTTGTAGTTGCATAATTTGACAGGTGAGATGATTCAATTTCATTCGAACGTTCGTAAGAAAAATCTTGATTAATTGATTAAATGACGGTTTTGTTCTATCCATTAATCGACAATATTGTAGTCAATTGTATTCGATTATTTATCGTAATTAACGGTATGTCGGACAAGTGTCATTACCAAAATATCTCAAGACAATAAAAATGTATTCGTCTGTTTTTCATACGATCCATTTTAAAAAGATATACATATATTTTGTAAATAATTAAGCTAAGCATCGATCATATTGGTATTTAAAAGTCATTCATGCAATTTCATCTAATCAACTATCAATTTGACAGGTGCTAAGTCATTAGTCTATCGATCATAGTTAGTCATTACAAAATCACGAGAAATTCTTCGGCATCGTTTGATCGTATAATTTAGCATCGATCAATAAAGAAACAAAAACTGTCGATCAATTATTCATTTGAAAATATTGACGAATTCGGTCCACTATGATTTTCTTTCCTTTCCTATTTTTTTTCCTTTTCTTTTCTTTTCTTTTTTCTTTCTTTTTCTTTTTTTTTTTTTTTTAGTCGTATATATTTAAACTGCGACACGACGATCTCACTTAAACCTTGTTCTTTTAATAAACCTTGAAAAATTGTATTCAAGCTACGACATCGTATTCAATATTCGTTATAGTTAGCTAAGTATATACAACTTTTACGAGCTTTAAACGGCTCACAGATACCACTTATGAGTCGGTAATACGTCGCTTGAATTTACGACGATTTAATAATTTATCAGTCGTAAAACGTATTAAGTACTTTTTACCGATCTCGTTAAGATACATACACACACATACTTATTAACATAGATATGACATCGAATCTAACGATCGAGCGAATTCTTTAAAGACATTTTTCTGATTATCTCCAAGTTGCTTCGTTAAAAAAGAAAAAAAAGAAAAAAAAAAAAAACAAAGAAAAAAGAAAAAAAAGAAAGAAAAAAAAAGGAGAAAATGTATAAATTAAAATCAATAAAATAAAATCGAACGATTAAAAATCACGAACGTTAAAAAATTGATTATTGCTTGAGAAAATTTTCCATTGCAGTAACAGTCAGCTAATTATCATTTTTATTTTTTTTTTTTCTTTTGTTCTAAATACCATAGCACATATATATAAAACATTATAAAAAAAAAAAAAAAAAAAAAAAAAAAAAAAAAAAAAAAAAAAAGACGTGTCACGTGATCTGGCAAGTCTTTTCAAACTTTAAACTTTTAATTCCTGAAAGCTCGAGCTTTCAGGTCAAATGTTAAATTAGTCCTCGTGATGCGTGTGCCTTCTCAAATAAATAAGAAATATATATATATATATATATATATATATATATATATATGTATGTATATAGAAAGAATTCGCGTGTAGTTTAGCAACCCTCGAAAAAGGGGTTGGAAGAGTTTCACGAGGTCTTCTCGAATTATCCAAAGTACTCTTTAGCGTGTAGTCCTACATACCATACAAAGAAAAAGCACCGGCAATTTCCGAGCTGTTGCATCGATTTGAAAAACGTGGATGGTTAAAAAAGGAGAGTCATAAGAAGAAGAAGAATCCAATGGAAATAAGAGCATGAGAGAGAGAGAGAGAGAGAGAGAGAGAGAGAGAGAAGACGAAAAGGGGCAATTTTAGTTAGGTTGCTAGTAATTTCACGCTTTTACTCGGCCAGCTTAGTGGCGATTCGTTCTCCTGGAAAATGTCGTCTTCGTAGTTTTGTACTCTCTCTCTCTCTCTCTTTCCTTTTCCCCTTTTCTCTTTCTCTCTCTCTCTTTCTGTCTCTTACTCTCATTCGTCTTTCGTAAAGGCCTTCGAGTGGGTGAGCACACGAAAAGGAGTAGACCGTACAAGTAGATAGTTACGGGACATGAGTTCCTCGCTCGTAGGACTTTATCGCTCCAGAAATCTTTCTACGGTATATAGTTGCTCGTATATGTATGTATGTATGTATCTACATATCTATGTACTATGTATTTATGTATAATATATATATATATATATATATATATATATATCTATGTATGCAACTACGTATTTAATCCAACCTACATAACACACAACACTCAACTTAACACCGGTTAAGATTCGCAACTGTTCGCCTATTACCGCTCGTTCGCGGTTTATCTCGAGATGAGTTGGACGGGGAGGGGGTTTGGGAGGGAGGCAGGACGAGAGGAGAAGGGTATACTGCAACGGGAATGCAATGAATGCGATACTAAACATCCTGACAAGATGCACCACGGAAGCGGCCGCTTTGTCGGATTCTACGCGCTCGCACATACAAACATATGTATATATATATATATATATATATATATATATATATATATATCTATACATAAGTATATAGATACTGGCTACTGTGAAAAGCGGTACATTCGAATACAAATCGACTGTAAAGAAAAATCTTTACTATTTTCTAACGTTTCAAATCTCAAAGAGAAATCGATTTCTTCAGAAAAATTGGGGGGAGGGGTGGACGGGTGTAGGAGGAGGGAGAGAGAGGGAGAGGAAAAGGAAGAGAATGAGATCCTACGATTTAATATTAGACGTAAGTATAATTTATGAATATGAGAGAGTTCTGATAAAAAGAAAAAGAGAAACAAAAAAGAAAAAAAATAAGAAAGAGGAGAAACTTAGAAAATCGTCGCGATTTATTTTAATTAAATCCAAAAAAAGAAAAAAGAAAAAGAAGTTTTTCATTCTCACGATTTAGTTACATACTATTACCTGCTTTTTTCTTTTTTCTTTATTTTTTTTTTGTCTTTTCTGTTCTTTTTCTCTTTTTTTTTTTTTTTGTACATCATACAGACCATCGAACGAAAAAGTTCTTATGTGATTATTAAAAGATTGTTATAAATATTTTTTCGAAACCATTTTTTAAGCTACTCCCTTGATTGATTATTATCTACTCAAATATATGCTCTTGAAAATTTCTATAGGAAAACGAAGTAAAAAAAAAAGAAAAAAAAAAAGAGAAAAAAATATAGAGACAGAGAAGAAAAAAAGAAGAAATAATACGAATAATGCATATGAGATAAATCAAGATCGAATTTTTTTGCATTAATTTTTCATCAACAAGTCATTTTTTAAGATTATTGATAACACGACATAAACAACTCCATGTATGTATATATATATATATATTTTTTTTTTCTTTTTTTTTTTTTTTCTTTTGAAGTCACATAATAGAGGAAACTCTTAGACCGATACGAGTATGCGAGTTAGTGAATAAGTGAGAAAGATATATATATATATATATATATAGAGAGAGAGAGAGAGAGAGAGAGAGAAAGAGAGAGATAGTGAGATAGTGAGATAGTGAGATAGAGAGGTAAAGAGAGAGAGAAAAAGAGAGAGGAAAGGAGAGGAGAGAAACGCGTAACGAGAAAGGAAAATTACGAGGCCGAACACCGCCGGCTGTGTTAAACTCTCCATGGAAGCTCTCTCGATCGGTGGTTTCGATCGTTTGTAAGGAGCAACGAGCGATCGACGATAATATTACTATGGGATGCGCCTCGAGGTGTAGGCGTAATAAATTGTTTGCTGATTCTATTGAACCTACGCGATTCAAACAATGAAAAGAATGGATTCCAATTCCATTTTTATTATCAATTAGACCGACATTTCATTATCAATATTCGATAACACTTTCTCGTTCGATATAGATCGATAGATCCACGAATGTTTAACGATTAAATAATTAATTTAAAACTTTTATCTTGTTCGTTCGATGTTAATTCGTAATACGTAAAAATTGAAGTGAATCAAGAAAAAAAAAAAAAAAAAAGAAAGAAAAAAATACACAACAGCGTCAACCAGGAATTAAATTAAATTCTTCTGCAATGTTGATCGAACGAAAATTGAACATATTGTCGCAATATCGTTTCTACTTAACGTTATAAATCGATATTTAATTTCTTGTATTTTGCCATAATCTCTCCTAGTGTGTAATATTTAAAATTGTTCCGATTTTTTTTTTTTTTTTAATTACATGTCAAAACGACTATATATCTTCCTAATTTATAAAGAAATATGATCGTTCTCGATCCTAACATCGTCAACGTTAGAAAAATTATAGTTTTTCTTGCTTTTATTTTGTTTTTCTTTCTTCTTCTTCTGCTTCTTTTTTTTCTCTCCTTTTTTTTTTTCCTTTCTTAACGATCGACCGTTCATTCTTAATGACTTTTTCTATAGGGGATAATCAAGTTTGAATCAGTATGTACGAGGCCACAGAGTCTTCGCACTCGACGATTAATCGGTAATTAACGCAGGCGTCCGAGCGAAACGTCGGCGATGGGACGCGTGAAAAGAGCCGCTCGATGTGGTCCGTGTTAGAACTTGGATAGCTTCGAGATATCGCGTATCTCCGGCACCTCATGCTGTCTCACGTGAGACCATTGTTTCGTCTTTAGCGGCAAGGTAATGTTATGTAACTTGTCTTACCAAGAGAAAAGAGAAGAAAAGAAAAAGAAAAAGAAGAAGAAGAAGGTGGAAGATGTTATCGCAGAACACGATCACCGTGGCTAACTATGATACACCGTGTATAACTATCTCGCACTTGCCTACGCACAAACACATAAGTTTTCAATAATAATAATAATCTATTGGAAATATTAGATACTTAAAGTGAATTTCTAACACGCGTTTCATAAAGAAAGATCATTCGCTCTTACACGTTCGCGCTGTTACGAATTTTTTTTCTTTTTCTTTTCTTTTCTTTTTTTTTTTTCTTTTTTCCTTTCTTCTTTTTTCTTTCTTCTACATAGAAATTTCAAACGAACGATCGTAATCTCTCTTCCCTTTTTTTTCCTCTATCTTTCTTTATTATCATTAACTAACAAAAAGAAAAAAAAAATATATATATATATATATATATACTTATTTTAATTTCAGATTTCAAGGTATGTTTTAAAAAGAAAAAGAAAAAAAAATAATAATGATATTAACTTATATGAAATTAATATTTCTAGATAGATCTTCGTTAATCAGCATTAACAACGTTGACATCTTTCATTTTGATAAAGAAATCTTCATTGTCTGTTACTTGAAATTTTTCACACGGCGAAACCATTTCGAAGACAATGTGTACGGTTTGACCTTAGGAATCGCGAGGCGTCGTTTTCCCGGCGCCTTTAAGGCGCACCTTCATTAATCTCAATCGGTGAGTCAGACCCACATAGGAGGAGAGGAGAACTTTCATCGAGGCGTGGGCCCACCATCCTTCCTTCCTTCCTTTCAAAAGTGAGAGAGAGAGAGAGAGAGAGAGAGAGAAACCGAGAGAGAGAAAGAAAGAGAGAGAGAGAGAGAGGCCAATTTACACATATACATATGTATCTACATACGTATATATATATATATGTATACACTGTGTATAAGTTTAACGTAGAAGCTACGAATCGAATCATAAACACATTTACCACGCGAAGTGAATAAAAACTGATAATCGAATTATTCATGAATTCTGGATAGATAATATCATCTTATACAATTTTATATCTTACGATGATTAGATGAGGATAAGGGTGTTTATTACTACCAATCGTTTTATATCGTCGAATTATCATTACAGAGAAAGTCAAAGATAATAACAATTTATTGAAATTCCTTTTGTATTTAACGTGTTAATTTTTTTTATTTTTTTTTTTCTTCATAATTATTCCTTTTCTTCTCTTTTCTTTTTTTTGTTCCTTTTTTTTCCCTCTTTCTTTCTTTCTTTCTTTCTTTCTTCTGCTTTTCTTTTTTCCTGAATTAACGACGACGAATGCACATTAATTTTAGAGAAATTTCAAGTCTAATGAGAGTTTCGAGATTTGATACCTGACAATTTTTGATAATATATTTTCTAATAACACCCCAATTATTAGATATTATTACGATAGAAATAATTGTATTTTTCTTTCTAATCAATCTTCAACACGTTATATATTCGTGCTAATCATACTACTGTACCGATTATCAAACGATTATTATTAGAAAATAAAAAGAAAGAAAAAAAGAAAAAAAGAAAAGAAAAAGAGCAAAGAAAAAACTTCAAGATCCAAGATGAGATATGAGGGATATAAAATTCAAACTTTCGACATTTTCCGACAAAGTTCATTTCCAAGTCAATTATCAAATAATTAACACAGGATTGTATTAAAAAAAAAAAGAAGAAGAAAGAAACCATCGGTATCAACTATCTAAAATCAATGCGCTTTTTAAGATCGACCATAAATGTCATTAAACTACGTAGGAGGATAAAAAAAAAAAAAAAAAAAAAAAAAAGAAAAAAAAAGAAGAAGAAGAAAGGAAAAGAAAAAACAAGAAAAGAAAAAAGATCAAAATTATAGAAGGAAGAAAAAAAAAGAACTGTTTAAAATGTCTAAAGATCATAGATCACGAGAGAAACGGGATGGGAATGTACGAGAGAGTACTAGATCGTGAAAAAGGATCGAATATAAGCGAGTAACTCGTCGATCTTTGTCCTGGAAATGATCGCGAGGGAAAGCCTCAACGTTGAAGAGAAGGTGAATGTAACCAGTAAGCAAGTAAGCAAGTAAGCAAGTAAGCAAGTAAGCAAGTAAGCAAGTAAGTAAGCGCAAGCAAGCAAGCAAGCAAGCAAGCAAGCAACCGAGTGGCTTGGGAAACGGTTAATAGGACAAATTACACTAATAAAAGGTAACAACGCCGGCCGTTTTCACGGTAGAATAACAATGGGGCCCCGCAGGTCCATCTGAATATTTCTCCCTAATGCTACCGACTACTCGTTCGTACGTTCATTCGTTCGTTCGTTCGTTTCGTTCGTTTCGTTCGTTCGTTCGTTCTTTCCTACGGATCGTTCGTTCGCTCGCGTGTTACTGGCAAATACTTCGACGGACATGCGCGCGCTTTTTCATACGCATCAATGCGTATACTCCTCCGCTCTTCGTCTGTCATCCGGAAGGGTAGGTCTTATATATACATATGTATGTATGTATGTGTGTGTGTGTATACTTAACTAAACTGTCCTAGTACTACTACTACTAATACTATTACTAATACCACTAATATATCTGTCTAACCTTCCAAACTGTCTTTCGAAAGGCTGCTACTGCTGTTACTACTATATATATATAAATGTATAAATGTATATATATATATATATATATTTTTTTTTTTTTCTTTTTTTTTGAACGAAGTTGATTGTGAGAGGGGCAAGAGAAGCAACCAGCGTGTCGACGACGTACCATTAAATTCGTTCTGCTACCCTGAACTCTACAATACGCTTTCTTCTTTCTATCCATGCACGGACGAATTTATAAATTATCCTTCGAACTTCTAAGAATTTACTATTTCCGAAATTAATAACTTCCCTTGCTTGACTCTTTTCTTCTTTTCGTTTCCTTTTTTTTTCTTTTTTTTTTCTTTTTTTCTTTTTTTTTCTCTCTTCGTTTTTCTCTTTCTTTCTTCTTAGGACAAATATATATATATATATCACTTTCAAAATCATTCGAATTTTTTAAATTATAAAATATCGAAGTAACGTAAAAATATCTTGATTTTTCTTATTTCTCATATCAATTATTAAAATCTAAGATCATTTCGATTTAGAATTTAAATTAGATGTTTCGTTTGAAGATTAATTTAAAACTTTCTATAATAAGTATCCTAAAAAGAAAGTAATTTTATTTCGTACGATTTAATGAATAAAATTGAATTAAAGAAAAAGAAGAAAAAGGAAAAGAAAAGAAAAACATTCGATCGGATTTCAAATACGATTAGAATTTCTACAACCAATTGAAAATTATCTTCTATCCTGATTATTTAAGGAACTTCTAAAATCTATTATCTAAAATGAAATCTTAACTTGATTGGTAATCTGAACTTATTTGTTCCTTATAAAAGAATCATACTGTATATCGAAACTACATACGGTGACATTAAAATCTTCTTAACGTTTAACACATTACGACTTTATTAAATCATAATTTATTTTAACGGCAAATCGATTAAAACGATTTAAAATGAAAATGTTCGTGAATGATAATTCATTCATTTAATATACGATCCTGACCAAAGAGAAATAATAAATCGATGAGAAGAAAAGAAGAGAGAATAAATAAAGATAATAAAAGGGAAAAGAAAAATACAAAAAAAAAAAAAAAGAGAGAAAGAGAGAAAGAGAGAAAGAGAGATATATATATATATATATAGTCTTTGGTGTGTCGAAGATCGAAGATAACATTCATTTATCTCTTAAAGCCACGCGCCATGTTCCTTTGTCATCGGAAAGAAGCGCTCGCGTGGTATTGGAGGAGAATCGATCGCCTCTGGCGTTCTTCGTGTGCTCTCGAAAGGGGGTCCCGAATATGGGGACCGTGTTAAAAGCACGCTTAATTTCACCGTGACACGGAGAGATAGAGAGAGAGAGAGAGAGAGAGAGAAAAGAGGGGAGACCATGAATCGCCTTCCGACCAATCCGAGTGTACATGGATGACGCGCTCGAAAAAAAAAGGACGTAACCAATGGTTCTCCTTCTGGCCCTTTCTCGACACTCATCGATAGGTCGAACACCCTTCTGACTTTTTTTTCACTCTCCGATAAAATGGCCCTCCTCCCCTCTCTCTCTCTCTCTCTCTCTTTCTCCCCCTCCCTCTCTCATATCTACCCCACAACAAATGTGTTACACTACGATTTTACTCCTTTTCTTTTCCGTCCTCTTCCTTTTCATCTTCTTTCCTTTTCTTTTGCTTTTCTTTTTTTTTTTTTTATCCACTTACTTTTCTTTCCCGATAAATGACGATTTACTGAATCGGAGCTTAAAAAGCTCCATCGGTGTTGATTATTTTTATCGATTGTTCATTAATTGTGTATTAATTGATTAGTTATTGATTTTATTTCTCTCTCTCTCTCTCTCTCTCTGTGCTCTATAAAAAAAATTTGTTTACTTAGATCGATAAGTACATTATCTTTTTCTTTCCTTTTCCCGTCTTCTTCTTCTTCTTCTTCTTTTTTTTTTGTACTTTTTTTTCTTTTTCAAATCATCATTACATCCACGTTGTTGTATTGCACTTGACGATTTTCATTGTTAAACAACAACAGACATATCGACGTTGATTTTGTGAAAATTATTTGAAAGTAATACGGATAGAAAAATGTTTGTTATAAAAAAAGGAAAAGAATAAATTGTCTTTCCTCTTTGTTATGTCTTATACCATGCACTTGAGTTGTTTTAAGATTACAGATGGAAAATGGGCCGCTATAGAAACTGCACTTGGTTGCCGTTGGAATGGGCGGTCCAAAGCAAAGCAAAGCGAGGCAAAGCGAGGCAAGGTAAGGTAAGGCAAGGCAAGGCAAGGCAAGGCAAGGCAAGGCGAAGTAAGTAAGTAAGTAAGTACTGAAGTAAGTCTGCGAAGAAAACCATAAAGATTCTCTACCCATCGTGTGTTACGACGAAGATGGTATTCCGCAAGGTGGTGGTACCATAAAAGAAAGTCCGTAAGTTTCGTACCTTGAAAAGGAGACTCTCTTCTAAACTCGTAAAATTTTCTTTCTCCTCCCCCTACCATCCTCCAGCCCTCCTTCTCACTCTCCCCTCCTCCCTCCTCCTCGCCTGCCATCCCCTACCGCGTCTTATTTCTTTCCTCGATCTTTTCTTTTTTTCTTTCTTTTTACTATTATTATTATTATTATTATTATTATTATTATTATTATTATGAACTATGTTCTTAGCCCTTTGTCTTCCTCCTTCTCATCTTCGATTATTCTTCCTTCATTTTTTACTATGAAAGTATATAGTACTTGTTAGATACCATGATTTCGGTTCGATCTTCTTCTCCTTCTTCTTCTTCTTCTTCTTCTTCTTTTTCTTCTTCTTCTTCTTCCGCCTCTCTCTCTTTCTCTCTCTCTTTCTTTTTATTTTTCTTATTACTTCTTTTTCGTTTAACGGTCCAACTCGTTCAACTCGCACACCTCAAGTTTTACGCTTTTGATTATAGCAAGAGTCGTGTAACGATCCTTCGCGGCTGCTAATTATCTAATTTCGTGGACTAGTAGCCACGTTTCCATTCCTTTTAATCCTTTAACATCTTCTAAGTCGTTTATTATATTCATCGAGTTGCCTTTAAGTAGATCGAAATTCAACACTTAGGTAGGTAATTTATAAAGAGAGAGAAAGAGAGAGAGAGAGAGAGAGAACAAAAAAAAAATAAGAAGAAAAAAGGAAGAAAAGAAAAAACTAAAAAACATTATATATATATATATATATATATATATATATATATATATACATTTTCTTCTTTAAATAATTCTTATCGAATCGTGATTGATAATAATGTACGATCAATGAACTTATGTCAACGCTATAATTTGTAAAAAAAAAAACAAGTATAAGAAAAAAAAAAAAAAAAGAATAAGAAGAAGAGGAAGAAGAATGATTTAATAGTTAATAAATAATAAAGAAAAGGAAGAAATTAATAACAAAATGCAAGAAAGAAGGGAAAAAGACGAGACAAAAAAAAAAAAAAGGAGAGAGAAAGAAAAAAAAGAAAGAAAGAAAGAAAAAGCTATAAAAAGAAAAGAAAAGGAAAGATTAAATATATAGGTATGGTCGAAGAGAGCGACTGCCGGTACGATTTTAATCGACAGATCGTAACGAGGCGGTCTCATTAGTCGGTCGCCCTTACGACTTTGATAATTAGGCCTCGTACAGCAACCGGTCGTCGTCGCTCGAATATATGATCTTTCAGCTTCACCATACGGAAGAGATCTTTCGATTCACCACGTCCAGCTTCGTCATCTCGAACTCGTCGCCTTTCGAGGTAAAAGAGAGTTAACGCGAGAACGAGAACAAGAGAGACAGAGAATGAGAGAGAAAGAGAGAGAGAGAGAGAGAGAGAGAGAGAGAAAGAGTGAGAGAACGTCAAGATGGAATTTACTTGTTAAAGACGTTAAGCGAGCGTAGATCGAGCTTCTCGCTTCCCTTCGTGCTCATAAGCGTGAGCACGAAATCGCAAGGAAACGATCTTTATGACTTTGGAAGAGACTTTCGAAGCTCGTTAAGAACACTCCGCGCGCTCGGTGCCCTCTTTTGTGACTTCTCGTCTCTTCTTCGTGATGTTCGATCCACTCTTCCGCGTGAAACTTTTCGATTTAAATAAAGTGAAAGAAACAAAAAAGAAAAACAAAAAAAAAAAGAGAAACGAAAAAAGTGAAAGAAAGAAAGAAAGAAAGAAAAAAAAGGAAGAATAATAGAAATATAAGTAATTACTTCGATCGCATACATTTACATATCTAATGATAAATATACATCGATTATCAAAGAGTATATTAGAGATATGATCTATCAAATTATCATTTAATCAATTTTTCATAATAACTACAAATGTTCCTTTTATTTCACATTAATAGATAAACACTCAGATAGATCTACTTTTAAATTTATGGAATAATTTTTATCTTATGAGACGAAGAAGAAGAAAAGAAAAAAGAAGAAGAAAAAAAAAAGAGGAGGGGTAAAAAAGAAAAGCAAAAATTTCTTATCTATTAATCAATTTAAAGTATCATTCCACTTTTAATATTTTCATTAAGATTTTCTTTCAAATACCTATTGTTCCTCTATATTATTACAATGTAAATCTGATCAAATGAAGAAAAATCTGATATCATAATTGTCATTTTTAATAGCGTTGACCGAAAAGAAAGAGAGTAAAAGAGACAGAGAGACATTAAGACATAGATAAATAGATAGATAGATAAATAGAGAAAAAAGAGAGAGAGAGACAGAGAGATAGAGAAATTTTAATGACGACTACTAACTAATTGTAAGTTGACCTTGACACCAATTCGACGATTATTATCAAGAAAAAAAAAAAAAAAAAGAAAAAAGAAAAAGAAAAAGAAGAAGAAAAGAAAAGAAGAAAAGATTTATAAAAAGAGATAAAGAGATTCGATCCTGTCTTTTCTTTCTATTCTTATAAACACATAGCTCATCCCTTGTACTACTTTCAATACTCTCTTCTCCTCTCCTCTCCTCTCCTCTCTTCTCCTCTCCTCTTCTTCGCTTCTCTAACTTGGACTTCCGAAACTCGTTAAAAATCGTACGTTCAAACTATCTCGGAAGTCGCCGTCGTCGTCGTCTCTCTTTTTCTCTCTTTCTCTCATTCTCTCTCTCTTTCTCTCTCTGTCTGTTTCTCTCACTCTCTCTCTCTCTTTCTCTCTCTCTCTCTCTCTCTCTCTCTCTCTATCTCAATGCAAGGCTTCAACGACCCCACCGAACGCGACACGAAAGTGAGATAGCGATCCGACAAGTTTAATTAACTTTGACATTGCCTTAGCGTAATTACGAGCGTCATTAAAAGCACCGTCGGCATTGTAATTGAGTTAAGAAAAACGATTCGAAAGAGATCCTATTTTCTTCATACACCTACATATGTATATATATATATATATGTGTGTGTGTGTGTGTGTGTGTGTATTTTTCTTTTCTTTTTTCTTTCTTTTTCTTTTTCTTAGATTGAAAAAAAGAAAAAAGAAGGAAAAGAGAGAAGAATTTACCACCTCATTGATTTCTATCACAAATCCTGATAACAATCAATAACAACAACAACAATAATAATAATAATAATAATAATAATAATAATAATAAAAATAATAATAATAACCTACGGAACAAGTAGTCTCACGTTGCACTGTTTTTCGATTCTAAATAAAAAAAAAAAAGGAGAAAAAAAAACCAGAAATAAAGAAAAAAAATGGAAAGTAAGGAAGAAAAAAATTTCTTTGAAGATATTTTACCTTTTTAACATCATTCCCTTCGTCTCTCGTCTCTCTAAATTCTCCAAGTTAGTATGCCAATCTGTTTCAGATCTTTCGCGCGGGGTCATGCGAATTATTTGATGAATATGCATAAGTGTTACTCATACATATACATACTACATGCAATTCATAATTGTCCACTCCCACCCCCCTCCCCCACGGCGGCGTCCAACGACTTCGCATTAATATCCAGTTTATCCTGCCATTTCGTTCTTCTCTCGTCTGATTCTGGGAAAGAAGGAAAGAAGGAGAGAAAAAGATAAAGAAAATAGGAGAGAGAGAGAGAGAGAGAGAGAGAAAAAGGAATAAATAAATAGATAGATAGATAAGATAGATAGATAGATAGATAGAGATAGTTTAACCGTCTTGTCGGCACTTTGACAGAAACACTATTACCAAGAGTCCAATCTAATGTCGTTCTTATGCAATAGTGAATGCACTTATATGCACTTGAAACAAAGATACTAACTTACTATGTTCTGACTCATAATGTCTGTCGACCATGCAAGAATATCGCCCTCTAGCGATCACAAACTTTTATTTTTCTTTCCTTCTCCTTCTTCTTCTTCTTCTTCTTCTTCGTATTATTTTTCTCTTTCTTTTTTTTCTATTTTTTTTCTTTTTCTTTTTCTCTCTCTCTCTCTTTCTTTTCCATTCCTATTTACTCATAAATATCGAACTTAATGTAATATAAAGTAGGAGGAAAAAATTAATGTAAAACAAGGATAAAGAAAAAAAAAGGATTTGGATCAAAGATCGAGGCGAATTAATTGGGCAAAAATCATTTTACGTCATAGTAGTAGTAGAAGAAGAACGACTCGATGCATGTATTAAAATGTAAGAGATTAATGATCCTCGTGTGTTACGTTGTCCTCATCGTTACTATCGTTCTTATCACTAACGTCATCGTTACGCAGGTTATAAAAAATAACATGTATTTATATATATATATATGTATACATATATATACATATATAAATATACAAATATATAAATATATAAATATATAGTAAGAAGCGGGCGATCGTTCATTATCCTTCTTTCTCGTGTTTCTAACAAAGAAAAAAAAAAAATAAATAAATAAATAAAAATAATGGAGGAAAAAAAATCCTCAAACACGGAGAAAGATAGATACACAGGGAGATAAAAGGAAGGAAAGAGAGTGAGAGAGAGAGAGAGAGAGAAAGAGAGAGAGAGAGAGAGAGAGAGAGTGTGTGTATGCGTATGTGTGTGAGAGAAAGAGAAAGACAGAAGAGAATAAAATAATAATAATAATAATAATAATAATAATAATAATAATAATAATAATAATAATAATAAAGAACGAGCGAGTAACACGAAGTAGCATGGGCGAGTGCTCGGTATTGATGCATAAAACGTGCATATTTACGAAGCCTGTTTTCACGGATGTGAACACCCGGTATGCGCAGGAAGGTAACCGGGCCCTGGACTGCATCACGAGCGTCATTTATTTATTTTACCCTGGCGGATGGATAAAACTTGTTTACGGTACACGGCCAGCGGCGGCAAAACTACCTCTCCCACCCCAATACACCCCTCCTCCCCCTCCCTATATCACTCTATCTATCTCTCTCTCTCTCTCTCTCTATCTCTCTCTCTCTCTTTCTCTATCTTTATAACTTCAACAAACGATCCACGTGGAAGCTCAAGTGAGCGAGCGAGCGGAACACAAGGATTCGCTTCTTAATGAACGGCGACAGCATCCGACGCCAAAGAATACGAGCTGACTAGCTACCGAGCTTCCGTTTTCAATCGAAATGAGATGAGAATACGGGATGATGACGAAAATATCTTTCCTACATATTTAAATCATTCATTCATTCATTCATTCATTCATTCATTCATTCATTCATTCATTTATTCATTTATATTATTTGTTGTTTATTCTTTTTGACCTTCGTTTCTTTTCTCTCTTTTTCTTTTCCTTTTTCTTCTTCTTTTTCCTTTATGAATTTATTTACAACCGCACAATAAGATCGAATCGATCAATGATTTTTACCTTTCGCAAAATTTCGTTTCTTTTTTCTTGTCTTTTTTTTTATTTTTTTTTTTTTTTCTAATATTTCATGGGCGTAGTTTAAAAGGGGGAGGAGAGGAGGAGAGAAGGCAGGAGGATGGTGAAAGAGGAGAAAGAGTTTACAAAGAGAGAAAGAAAAAAAAGAAAAAAGAAAGGAAAAGAAAAAATATATAAAAAATAAAAATTTAGAAAGAAACCATAAGGTCACAACTTAAGATAGCATTGAATGAAAATATTCATACAATTCGTCCTTGAATTCGACTCGAAGCGTGTACTTGGGCAATTCTTTTCTTTTGTTTTTCTTTTTTCTTGTCTTCTTTTTGTCTTTTCTCTTTCGAAAGAAAAAAAAAAAAGTAAGTTTCTCCTTTTTTTTTTTTTTTTTCCCTTTTGCGAAAGTGAAAAATATGGTAAAAGCGTGAGCATAGGTTTAGCAACATTTGGCGAATGTCGACGATAAAATAGAGTGCCGGCTGGTGCCCGCACTTTTCGTCCTTCTGAATCCCCGTGAAAATGTCAGTTGCATGTCCATGAATGTTCATCGCAATGCATCGTGCCGTATGCGAAACGAAGTCGACTACATTTCTGCGGGTAACGAACCTTCCTTTTCTCTCTCTTTTTCTCTCTCTCTCTCTCTCTCTCTCTCTCTCTCTCTTTCATTCTCTTTCCCCCTTCCTTTTGTTCAATGTCCTTCGATATAGACAATTACGATTGGTTGACATAAGGTTTAAAACATTGCACTAACATGATCGTATATCTTCATTTCTTGTTTTACTTTTTTTTTTCTCAATCGATCTCAACTCTTTCCTTTGTAATATCATCATTATCATGATCATCGTCGTCGTCCGTGTCGTCATCGTCGTCATATGAATTAAATATCATATCCTTCCATAAAAAATTTCCTTCGCACTATCCCACTTTATGATTATTTTTTATAGGTGTGTGTACGTGTGTATATATATATATATATATATATATATATATATATAATTGTGTAAAAAAATATTATTAGTACATACATTAGGAATTTCATTAGGTCGAATTGCATTACATACTTAATTATATAAAGTATTCAATTAATCTTTTCACAATTTTTAATCTCTTCAATTAATCAATAATTATAAATTGATTAATTATAATAAATATTATATAAAATATTAATATCGTAAACGATCAATTATACATGACATCGTTTCAATTAATCAATAATTATAAATTGAATAATTATAATAAATATTATATAAAATATTAATATCGTAAACGATCAATTATACATGACATTGTTTACATTGTTAATGAAAATCTAATTCATATATATATATATATATATATATATATATATATATATATGATAATAATCGGATTATCAGTTTGGCAAAAATTTGAAGATCAATCATTATGAACGAAGATAAGAAATGATTTTTACCAATGGGATTTGGTAAAAGTTTTAAGGTAAAGGGGTACGGCAGAGAGACGGCATTTGTCCTCCCACCCGTAGACGGGCCCTTAATGGGTTTTTAGCCGAGGCCGTAAAACGCATTAAAACTCGTACCGATGACGAAGGGGAGGTCCCTCCTTGCCAGAAATCAGGCTGTGCATCAACGATCCCCTTTCGTAAATTCGTACCGCAGTGGTACTTTGTATCTACGTGTATTTCGTTTCGAAAAATATTTTCATTTATATTCGATATGGTCCCGATGACAATTTAGTATGGGATATCAATCTCTCTCTGTCTTTTTATTTCTCTCTTTTTTCTCTCTCACTCTCTCTAGTTTTCTATCTCTCTCTCTCTCTCTCTCTCTCTCTCTCTGTCTTTTTATTTCTCTCTTTTTTTTCTCTCTCTCTCTCTCTTTCTCTCTCTCTCTCTCTCTCTCTCTCTCTATTTCTCTCAAATTAATTTTTATATGAAATACCTATTAAAAAATATTTAATAACATCTTACCTACGTTGTAAATGATACCAGGAATATGATATTATTATTTTTTTTTTCTTTTCTTTATATTTCCCCCCTTTTAAAAGTATCTAAAAGTATCATATATTTCAAAGACAATGTTTGAGAAACACTGAGAGGACCATCGTGGGCGTACCTCGGCACATCCCATATACCTATAGACATTATATACTGCTATTCGCTTTTCGTGTTTAGGCGCAGTCCTCTGGACTCTTTCGTCCCTACCAAAAACTGCCGTGGTAAGACGATACTAATTTTCTATTACGGCGTAAAAGTGCAAAAATCGCCATTATCGAGTGACGTAAATCGGTTACACCCATTCCATTGAAAATATATCGTTTTTAAAATAAATAATATATCCATTCATTCATCTATCTATCTATCTATCTATCCATTTATCCATTTGCAAGATTTACGTAAGATGTACGTACACACACATATATATATATAATATTATAATATATATATAATATATATATATAATATAATATTAATTATTACAATTATATGAATCTAATAACAAAATTGCTTTCTTAGAAATTAATATACAAATAATTAAATTCATATATATATATATATATATATATATATATATATATATATATATACATATATGCATATATTTATTTCGCACATCTGCCTATTGAGTTGTTAAAAGTACAATGTTATTGGCAGCTCGTAATTAACCATGAACAACTTAACGACTAGTTAAAGCAATGCAGACACAGTAAGTCGAATCTCCTCGTAACATTTACATTCGTTTCACTTTACTTCTTCTTCTCTTTCTTCCTCACTCTCTGTCATTCACTCTCTCTTTCTCTCTCTCTCTCTCTACTTCTCATTTTCAACGAGAATCCGTCTCTATTTTATAAAACGAGTTAAATATCGACTCGGTCATTCTATACTAACAGCTTTCTGATTAACAAACCGAACTCGTTTCAGGTGATTTAAATTAATACCGTCATAATACAGGATCGAGTAATACGTTTTACCACAACCAGAAATACCAATATAATAATATTTCGAAAAGTTTCATTCAAACGATTTTAAACCTTTATGAATAAATATTGATAAATTCGATTTTTGATCGATAGATTTAATTTGTTCGAACTTTTGCCATTTTCACTTTTTTTCTTTTTCTTTTTTTTCTATTTTTTTCTTGGCCTTTTCTTTTTCATAACTTGTTACGTTCGATAGTACGAGATTTAACGAAATTGTAAAAAGTAACGATAAATTAAATCAATTATGAGTTCTGTTTATCGATAATATAATCAAAGTGTCGTAAAAGTGATAAGTTCGATCGAACAGATCGATCGATCCAATTTATTTATTTTTTTCTTCCTTTTTTTTTTTGTTTTTTTTTTGTTTTTTGATTTTCTCCTCCCATCCCCATCTCCCTTGTCCCCTTCATTCATTTAACATTCAGTTTTAAAACGAAATATCTAGATGTGTTAAAATTTCGTGAAAGGAGGATCATTATACGAGATCTACTTTTAAATGGTTTAGAAAATAAAAGTCAATAGTTTTATTTAATCTAATCTAATAAACGAACGTGAGAGTTAAAACGAGATAGAAATGAAATTCTTGATAAAATAACGTAGGCGAACTCTCAAAGCCTTTCGCTTCTCTTAACTCATATAGATAGTAGTATTATTACACAAAGCATTTGCTTTCACCGAAGATCGTGAATGCTCTTTCTTTTCCCTCTCGCTTATTCGATCTATGCAAATTTCACTGATTCATAAGAGATTAGAAAATGCGCACGCGCTCTTAAATACGTAATCTAGAACTCCTAATACACCACCCACGGGTCTGTCAGTAAATTAGATTTAATAGATAAGCTTTTGAAATGATCGATTGAAGGAGGAAAGAAAAAGAAAAAGAAAAAGAAAAAGAAAAAGAAAAAAGAGAAAAAGCGAAAAAATAAAGAAATTTTGAAAATTATCAACCCTCCCTCAAACAAACCCCATCATCACCACGATCAACCCCTATCCCCATTAGCAAACAAAATTGACACCTTTCTTATGGGTACGCGCGAATAAACGAGTGAGTAAGTAAGTGAGTGAATGAGTGAGTGAGTGAGTAAGTAAGTAAGTATATCCGTTGATGATTTCGATCGACAAGTCGGCTTCTAAATCCAGAATGATTTGTTAGGCACGTCGTAATCTATTCTTGTCGCTTACCAAAGCCGGCCACATTATCTTACTGCTAGGTGTATCTTTTGTCGAACTATCTGAATAAAGTATAGCTGTGGTAACGGAACCTTATCGATCCTTATACACAGACTTTAGCTTTGCTCGACTTATGTACATAACATTTGAATAACTATTTGTTTTTTTTTGTCTTCTTTTTCTTCTTCTTCTTCTTCTTCTTCTTATTTTCAGTTTTCTTTGCTTTTTATTCCTTTTTTTTTATTGTTGTTTTTTGTGTTCCTTCTCTCCTCCTCCTACCTCTTTCTTTTTTCCTCCTCTATTCTCTTTCGTTTTACATTTTATTTTTGCAATGAAATGAAAGAATAACGAAGAAGCAAAACAATGAAAAAGAAATCGTAAGTCATTATTTTTCTATTCTTTTCTCTTTCTATTCTTTTTTTGTTTTTTCTTTATTCTTTTTTTTTTCTTTTTTATTTTTTTTTTTTTTTTTTTTTTTTTTAATTATACTTTCGTACTTCATTACATGAATCAAATACGCTTCAAATATGATCCTTCATATTTGCAATTTCATTTTTATTATTCAGTTTAGTATTAATTCTTGACCTGTCATTTCTCTCTCTCTCTCTCTCTCTCTTTTTTATGCCCAATCAAAATGAAAGTATCAGGATTCGTACGATACTTGAAATTAAAGGTGAGAAGACACATTTCATATTTCTGATTGTCAATTAGGCAAAATCAAGTATCGCCCAAAAAAGTAACTCCCCCACGTTCGTTCCTTCGAAGAGAGCAAAGAAAAAGAAAAACAAAATTAACGAAAAAGAAGGAGAAAAGAAAAAGGAAGAAAAAGGTGAGATTAGAAATTGTCATTATCGACGGGACATAACTCGAACAACTTAATTCGATGGAATTCTAATCGACACCGGATACCACATCAAAAGATACCGCTGGAGGAAAATCCAGACACGCAAATTGCTAATAGGAATTATGTTATCGTAAAGGATCTCGAAGTAGAAAGAAATCGACAAGAAAAAAAAAAAAAGCGAAAGAAAAAAAGAAACGAAAAAGTATGGATAAATTAAGAAATATAAAGAAAGAAAGAGAAAAAAGAGAGAGAAAAAAATAAATAAATAAATAAATGGGCAAATGAAGAAAAAAAAAGGAAGAAAAAAAAGGAGAAGTAGAAAAGGAAAGAAAAAACGAAAGCAAAAACGAAAGAATAAAGAAAGAAAGAAAGAAAGAAAGAAAGAAAGAAAGAAGGAAAAAAAAAGGAAAGAGAAAGGTAAAGACGGGATGAGACTTGAAACGTGTAAATTGCTTGTGGCCCGAGAGTTGGAGATACCAATCGTGTACATATCTATGTATATATGTATGTATGTATGTATGTATATATGTATGCACCGAAACAGGACTAACTGGAATACGGTATATCGTACGTACATAGCTCTGTAACGACGATTGAGCGGCATTAAACGAACGGATCCGAAGAACCATAAATCAGATCGGCGCGCGCGAGCCACTGTACTATTCCTTTTTTCTCCATCTTCTTATTCCAGAAAACGCGTTGGATTTTCTTCGACGTTAGTCCGACGAAGCCGATGTTGTTCGGTTAGTTCGAGCATAAATATTCAAACGTCGACGAGAGAGACCAGATACTACGTGTGTCTTATTCGTCTCTAACTCGTCTAACCGTGGTAAGGATGATCGCACCTGAAACCTCTTCTTCTTCTTCTTCTTCTTCTTCTTCTTCTTCTTCTTCTTTTTCTTCTTCTTCTTTTTTTCAAAGCTAGCCAGCTAGCTAACTTAGATAGCTAGCTTAGCCAGCTAGATACCTAGCTAGCCAGCTAGATACCTAGCTAACTTCGTGCATCATACCTTTCCTTGACTCTAACACGTCTTCCGTCATAGACGATGCTTTTACATTATTTATAGGACACCTTTTATGGAATGAATATATACCTATTCCTTCTTACGCTAGGAAATATTCTAACAATATTATTCTTTCTCGATCGTAAAAGTCTCAGGGTTTGGAATAGAACAATGGGAACAAAAATAAGAATAAAAAAATAAAAACAAAGAGGAAAAAAAAGAAGCGACGACAACGACGACGACGACAATAGTAGTAATAATAATAATAAAAATAACAAAAAAAAAAAAGAAACTAACGAATAAAGTGAAAACTAAAATCTCTTCCTTCTTTTTCTTCTTCTTCTTTTTCTTCTTTTTTTTTTTAATCTTCTTCGTTTATTTTCTTTCAAACGTATTGCGGATTGAGTAAAAGTTTTTAAATGGAGTAATAGAAGTACAAATGGAATATATCGTGGAATTAGATTTTCCAATTTCTTTTTCTTCTTCTTTTCTTTTCTTTTCTTTTCTTTTTTCTTTTCTTTTTTTTTTTTACTTATCGGCTAAGGGATGATCGAGAAACCGGTGTGTGTATCTGTGCATTTATGTGTGTGCCTCCAAGAGAGAAAATGCCGATCGATTAATCGTCGCGATAGCCAACGGTTTAATTAGCTGGTCAGCTCGATTTATACTCACCGTTCGCAACTAGAAACGAAATTTCCGTTTTATCGTTTCTACCGAGCGAACTTGCCATGTCGAAAAAGTTGATCTATAACTAGCAACTATGATTTTGAATTATTTTACGGGATAAATCTTATTCATCATTTGACTATTAATATTCATTTTTGATAATGCAAGATCTAATATTTTAATTTTACGATATTTTCGATTATCCAGTTATATCTACGTACAATTTATTATGAAATAAATCATTAAAAATTTTTGAATATTAAATTGTATAAATTACGAACATATAGATCTAATCTTTTTAATCTTAGAATAATATAAGTTGTACGTCATGCTTAATTTATTATCAGATAAATCTTTGAATATTTTTTAATATTAACTTTTCATGTTTTCTTTTTTTTCTTTTTTTTTTTTTTTTACAGACTAATATATCTAATTTGTTTTCTTTTTTTTTTTTTTTTTTTTTCAAACTTACTCGTATTTTAAGTTATAACTTATAGCAAAGTACTTATGTAAGTACGATTTTTTTTTTACATTACTTATATAATTCATTTGTAGAAAACACGACAAAATGTCTGAGAAATAGGGAAAAAAAAGAAAAAAAGAAAAAAAAAACACCGAAGGAAAATATAATATAAAAATACTTGAGCGGATTCCACGAAAGAGATTGGATAAGTGATCGTGTTCGTACGAATTATCGATTCTAATTTATGACTTTTTCCAAATGATCGATTAAACAAAGAAGCTAAATTTATAAAATAATTTATGTGACTGATACGATCATCGGAGATCATTTATGTCAGACCGATGTTATGAGAATTTCCGTCGCTCAATGTATTCATCAAAGAACGTTTAGATAGATAAGCACTTTGCAAGTTATAAATACAGGGAAATTCAAGCAGCAGACACGATTGACGGCTGATTAAAAGAAAAATCTAAACGCAATAAAAGAAACAAGAATACATATATATATATATATTTTTTTTTTCTCGATTAAGCGAATCACATAAAAGTTACACATACATACATACATACATATATACATGTGTACGTATATAAAACTAAATACTGAAACATTTGAACAACTATTGAAAGATCTCAAGACGACTACGTAATCGAGAAACTCGACGAACTCGTTCAAAGTACATATATACATATATACATATATACATATATACATATATACATATATACATACATACATACATACGCGTTGAATGAATACAATATTTTCTCAAATAAACTTTATGATATATATATATATATAATATGACAGAAAATTGACAATTGGTTATTGTATAATATAAATATATACGTATGTACGTTCATATGAAATTATTTTCAAATATATCTCTGTAGCATATAAATGTTTATGTTTAATTGTAATAAAATTGTTTAGATTGTGTTTGCATAATATCGTCAACAAATAATTATTAACTTGGCAAGATAGAAGAACTTTCAAAACTTCAAATTGCTAATGAGATTGCCTTAGATAGAAATTCCTTGTAATGTCATGCTCTCAAGACAGAATCCTTTTACAGGCAAATTCGTTGCGCACGAGTTACGTTAAATCGTCATGTTCTAACGGACTAACGATGATCTAAACACGTATTATGTGATTTAAATACTTATTAATTATTTAATTACCAAGGAACACATATGCAAAAGATAAAGTTTTTATTGATATTTTTTATTGATCCTATCGTAACATAAAAATTATAAAAACAGAAAGAAGAGATATATAAAAAGAGAGAGAGAGAGAGAGAGAGAGCAATAGAGATGGGAATAGATGTTGATGATAATTTAATAAGATAAGCATTCATTAAACTATTGAATTATTAAAAATAATCAGATAAAATGTTGTCATAAATATCCGTAGATTTTGTTTCTAATTCAGATTAAAAACACGGTTCAATTACCGACAAAAATGGCCAGAGACAGAGACGGAGAAAGAAAAAA
>NC_140830.1:2547500-2562500 GCF_050613455.1 Vespa mandarinia
ATAAAGTCGCATCGCGACGCTTCGTCATTCTCTTAAGGTCCTAACTTCTCTTCGCGTGTCTCGAACGCAAAAGGCACGGATGATAAGATACAAAACCTCGTCTATGTATGTACGTATATATGTATATATATATATATATATATATATATATATATATGTACGTCCTACCTTACTTGTCACTGTTACGTTGAAAAGGAAAAAAAAAAAAAAAAAGAAAAAGAACAAAAAGAAAAAAAAAAGGAAATAACAATAAAAGGAGTATTTTTTGTTTTCCTTCTTTTTCTTCTTCTTCTTCTTCTTTTTTTATTTTTTCTTTTTTTCTTTCCCTCCAGCCAGCCAGCCAGCCAGTCAGCCAGCCACCACCCCCCCCTTCCCACCCCCCTTTTTAGAAACGAACAAATGAAAAATGAAATACAAAAAATGTTGCGAATCGAGTTGCGCCTGCTCGGATTTATACGAGGCGCGCGAATCTCGCGGCACGAAATCGACGGACGAGAGAGAACCTGCGGTGCCTTGTAATGGGTTGATGCCTGCTGCGTTCTCAAGTGAGAGAGACAGACAGACAGACAGACAGACAGATAGAGAGAGAAAGAGAGAGAGAGAGAGAGAGAGAGAGAGAGAGAGAACAGGTGCATGACGTCAGGTGGGCAGTACTTCAGGGCCGCCGCGCGTGTTAAATAGTGAGACTTCAACTTTTCCCCTGAAACAGATCTCTCGGTCTAATACTAAATCTATCTCTTTTCATAAACCTTTTCCTTTTTCTCTTTTCTTTTTTGTTTTTTTTTTTTTTTTTTTTCTTCTTTTTTTTCCTAATCAAAACGCTACTCATTATCGATTAGCAGAAGAGAAACGTTTAACACGTACGAACGATCGATCGAATGACCGATAACTCTCGTTGTGTTTAATTCTAAATTAAAATTATCCTTAAGTTTATCTGGACTTAATCTAAAGTAATTTATAGGTATATATATATATATATATATATATATATATATATATATATCTGTGTGTGTATGTGTGTTGGTATAAATGATCGACTAAGGAAAAAACTTATGTAATATAACACTTCGGAATGTTCGATACATTTTTTAATCAATATTCCATATCATTATTAATCGTTACAAATATTACATATTAACTGACAAATTGTCAATAATATTTTATCGGAATCATCTTAATTTAAGTATATCGATATAATTACGAACGAGAGACAATATCTTGCAATAAGAAGATAAATAAATAAATGGGGTTTTGAGACGATCAAATAAAAACGAAAAAAAAGAAAAAGAAAAACAAAAAAAAAAACAAAAAAAAAGAAAGAAAGAAAGAAAGAAGGGAAGGAGAGGAAAAAAAAAATATTTAGCTGATATATCAAATAAGATCACAATTATCGATTAAAATAAAATAAAAAAAGAAAACATCAAAATTATGATACATCTCGATGGTAATCATATGTGAGTGGAAAAGAAAAAGGGGGAAAAGAAAATAAATAAATAAATAAATAAATAAATAAAAGAGGGAAAAGGAAAAAAAAAAAAAAAAAGTAAACGAAAAAATATCTTGTAACGTATTAACATTTTGAAAAGGAGTAATCTATCTGTAATGCAAAATGGATAAGGGTCGAAACGAATGAAAATAACGACAACATGAGAGACGAACGACGAGGAACCAAGCTCATAAATTATCTACCAGAAGTATATACTCGCCGTATTATATTACGTAATGACTTGTTTACGATCGCACGTAAACACCAATCAATGGAGCAGGCTTACGAACGGTACGCGATCGCATATAATACACGCATACACATACCAATAACACTTAGAAAAACTCACAGAAATACACAGCTGTAGACATACATAGAGACATAAATACATATACATATATATATATACACACACACATGTTTTCTTAACTCTTCCGACAGATCGCTAAGATTTCTTCTATTTACCCTTATGCGTTTTCCGTATGCGGCAGCGTGACCATGGATTAGTGTAAAATCAAGTTAGGATCTCGCGTAAGATCGATCGAAGAATGCACGTGCGATATAAACTCAGCGATACCTTTATTAATTATTTATATCGAACGTCTGCCTCTCTTCTCTCTCTCTCTCTCTCTCTATCTCTCTATCACTATATCTTTATCTCTATCTATTTATCTATCATTCCGTCTCTTTCTTTTCTTCTCACTCAGTCTCTTTCTTTTTAAGGAAGAAATCAAAGTGGCACGCGATCGATAGTCGATCCTCATTGACTTTGCTATCTTTTTTCTATAGATTCGAGAATCTCCTCACTTTCTATCTTTCTATCTTTCTCTCGTTGTATCTGTCGATTAAATCCAAGAATGGATGACTGACCGTACGACCGACAGGCCGACCAATCAACAAAAGGATGTGCTTAAAGATTTCAACTCTGTCAGAGATGATATTATTATTAATATCAAATTAAACATTCCGTTTCCGGGATCAAGTATTACTCTAATAGATGATGTAGCATCTATGGATAGATATAGATAGATAGATAGATAAATGTCGAGTCATGTAGGACGAAAAATATATCTTTCGGTTTAACCAAATTGTCTATTTTTTATTTCTCTCTACCTCCCTCTCTCTCTCTCTCTCTCTCTCTCTCTCTCTCTCTCTTTGTCCCTTCCTTTTTTCTTTCTACAGAGTTCAACATTAGTTTCGACGTAAAAATGTAATTAAAGGCGAGCTCATGGAGTCCATAATGAAAGTGGATGACTGGTGACCAGCGACGGCTCTCGTCCGCTACGAGTGAATGACGCCCGAAGGCCATTAAGGTGCTGCAACTTTTCTATGTATTAGTGCGCTTCTAAGTGTTCACAAACTCATAGGAAAGTCCTATGTATCTACTTCTATCGTTTATCTATCTATCTATCTATCTATCTATCTATCTCCATCTCCATCTCCATCTCCATCTCTATCTCTATCTCTATCTTTATCTCTATCTCTCACTCTCTTTTCTTCTTGCGGAAAGACCAACGTTGGTTCGCCATAGAGGCCAAGGAAAAAATACTACGACGCAATACTTCGATCCTATCGATCATGATCGTGTTAGAAACATTATTCTAGGTATCACAATTTTGTTAGAAACCTAAATAATCGATAACCGTCTATATTGTTCCTGATAATATTACTTTGGATGGTATGATATTACTGATCATGCGATATCGTTGGATTTAACGAAATCCAATATTTGGAATCTTATCCGATCGCATGATCGTGCGTTAGAAACATTATTGCGATAGTTCGATCTATAGTAATTCTGTTGAGAACTCAAATAATCGATATTCTTCAATTTTATAATAATATTATCGTAGTACTAAAAAAAAAGAAAAAAAAAAAAGTTATCCTTTCATGTCGTAAGACTTAACAATAATCCGATACTTGGATCCTATCGATCGTGATCCTGCGTTAGAAACATTATTCCCCGTGTGTGTCATAACTTCGTTAGAAACACACTTAAATGATCGAACATTCTTAAAACCATCAAAGTAATACGTTACTGAGATATTGAGAAGAAAATGAAAAGAGATAAATAAATAAAAAAAAAAAAAGAAAAAAAAAAAGAAAAAAAAAAAAAAAAAGAAGGAAACAAAAAAAAAAGAAAAGGAGGAAAAAAAATTTCGCGGCGGCGAGACATAACAAAATTCAATAATTTAATTCCCATAGACCACGAGATATCGTTTCTTAGAAACGTTATTCCAATTATCTCAATTCTTGTTAGAAACTAAAAACCATTCATATCCTCGAATATATCAAAAGTAATATTACTTTAACTACCTGAAAGAATCTTGCGGTATTCTCGTAAGATTTTAACAAAATCCTCTTTTACTCGTGTTCGAGCTGTGTTCCAGTCCGTTGAAGATCCGCGACAGTCTGTGCCGCTTGCTTTCCAACCGTAATTGGGTCAAATGAACGAGCGAACCACCGCACCACGTTTCTCTGTGATCGATTCCCATTATATATACCTGCTTCGTTCTTCTCCAATTTTTTTTTTCTCTTTCTCTTCGTTTTTTTCTTTTTCTTTTTTTCTTCTTCTTTTTAATTTCGTTTCTTCTATCCTTTCTTCCTATCATTTTCCCTATCGCGTAACAAACTGTATCTATCGAATCGTCCGTCTTGTGGAAGAGAGACGGAAACGAAAGGAGAAGAGAAAAAGGAGGGAGGAAAAGAAAAAAGAAGGAGGAGGAGAATGTGCAACAATCGAACAAAAAAAAAAAAAGAAGAAGAAAAAAGAAAAAAGAAGAAGAGTAGAAAAAAAGAAAGAGGAGAAAAATAATGGAAATGACAGAAAGAGAAAGAAGGTGAAGAACGGAGAGAGAAGGAAAAAAAAAAAAAAAAAGAAATATGTACTCCTTATTTCCGTTCTTAACCAAATGGAGATGGATTCGGTTAGTTTCTCTCTTATTTCTTCCTTGTGAGAATGTCTACTTCTCTTCACGCCCTTCCCATACACGAGGGAACTCAAGAACTTAATAACTCGATGAAGGGGAAACGATGCACGTAGTAGGTACGAGAAACGAGCGCTGTGGTTCGAGTGCCCGTTGAAACGAGCTGGGTTCTGGAAACGAACGAACGAACGAACGAACGAACGAACGAACGAACGAACGAACGTTAGGTAGAACGACTTTCTGAGGGACGAACGAATGAACGAACGAACGATCGAAAGAGAAAGAGAGAGAGAAAGAGAGAGAAAGAGAAAAGAGGAAAGAGAAAGAGAGAGAGAGAGAGAGAGAGAGACAGGGCACGCGAACTTGCGAACCGAGACAGCAATTAATGCATGCTAATGGGATGTCGTAATGGGATTCCCTTCTCTTTTCTCATTCCTGGATACACCATGGAGAAGGAAAATTTATGTTTTGTAACACGAATTGACAATTTTCTCGGACAAAAAAGAAATGAAAAAAAAAAGAAAAGAGAAAAACATTAAAAAAAAAAAAAAAAAAAAAAAAAAAACAAAAAAGAAATAAAATAAAATAAACGACACAAAAATAATTTGATTGTCTCCACAATCTATCGCCCGTCCAATCCACGATTCGTATCTCTTCGTTTGGAAGTTTCGCGTGTTCGTTCAATTTTCTCTTTTTTTTTTTTTTTTTTTTTTTTTTTTTTTCTTTCTTTCTATCTTAAATGCAATATTATATCGACGTATCTTACATATTATATCAGTGTGGATTGATGAAAAGGAAGGATTCACCTCGTTTTCGGAGGTCAGAAAGAGAGGAGAGTGTTGAGCAGTACTAATTGACCTCGAGGGCCGGACTGACCCGGCGTGCGTCCGAGCTGACAGCCTGGACCAGCCGACGATTAAACTTCCCGTTAATATTTTTTGCTCTCTCTCTCTCTCTCTCTCCCTCTCTCTCTCTCTCTCTCTCTCTCTCTCTCTCAGACACACACTCTGTTTTTTTTTTCTCATTTACATTTGTTCTCACTCTCATTCTCTCTCCCTCTCTCTCTCTCTCTCTCTCTCTCTCGTACCCGTTACCCTTTGCCGTTTCTACTTTAACGCATAACTTTAATACCAAAATTCCAAATGAATATATTCGTAATATTTTTACAATGAAATAAATCAAAATCTGATGTACAATACTCGTTGAAAAATTTGATCTCAATATCCAATGACGAATCAAACTATCCGCAGCGAATAATCTCGCCAACCCCTTCTCGTACCCTCGTCATCTTCCAACCCCTAAGCAACATTCGCTCCAAAATAATATAAAAAAAAAAAAAAAAATAGAAAAAGGAAAAAAAAACAGAAAAGCAAGAAAATATCAATACATATATATATATATATATATATTTCTAAACAGATAGAGATCGCATTTAACCGATTAATAATAATGCGCCGATATAGCGATGTATATATTCATTTATATTAACCAAGGAATGACTGATGTGTGGGCTAACCGGTTATTGCACAACTTCGCTTGGCTATGGATGAGAAAAAATCGGAAGAGAAAAACTCCTTGAGAGAGCGAGCATGTGTGTATATATATATATATATATATATATATATATATATATATATATATATATGTTGTATTCGCGCACAGTGACTTCTATCAAAAACAAAAAAAAATCTCTTGCGTCTACAGTAACGTAGATATTTTAATGATCGATTGAAATCACGTTAATTCTTCCCAAGTTATAATCAAATATTCATACAATATTGATACCATTAGTCGAAGATATAAAATCTGCATTTAAATAAATGAAGTATCGACAATTGTTTGTTTCGTCCCTGTTCGAATCAAATTCTTCGTTGTAAAAGAAAAAGAAAAGAAAAGAAAAGAAAAGAAAAAAAAAAAGAAAAGAGAAAAAAAGAGGAAGAAGAAGAAGAAGAAGAAGAAGAAGGAGAAGGAGAAGAGGAAAAAAGAAGAATAATAAAAAAAGAAGAAAAGGAAGGTATGAAAGAATGTACAAGGAGAAACTCCGGGGGCAAGACTACACTATGCTGTTCGCCAAAGCGAACACAAAAGAAGTTTAAATTAGCATAATACGAGATTCCGAAAAAAATGGCCAAGAAAAATGCATCGCGTAATCTTATTCCTTACCGGAGATGCCTGTTCGAAGTAAGTGCATGATAGTTCGCAGGATTCTAAATGCTCGACCTGAATAAGAAAGATGGAAATAAAGAAATAAAGAAATAAAGAATAAGAGGGAAAAAGAGAAAAGGAGAAAGACAGAAAAAGAGAGAGAAAGAGAGAGAGAGAGAAAGAGAGAAAAGAAAGGATCGTCCCTTCCGGCCCCATTAGGTTGCGTCGCGCGTGGAATCCTCGACAATGTTGCTCGCTTGTTTTCGGACGCGACTTCACGCTTCAGGTACAACACTGCTACTCTTCTGACTATCTCGACTTAACAGGAAGAAGGTCCGACCCTCTTACGATTACGAGATCCGCCGTTGCCCCTTTTATATATATATATATACCTATATATAAAAAAAAAAATATATATATATATATATAGAGAGAGAGAGAGAAAGAGAGAGAAAAAGAGGGAAAGAAAGCTGGCCGATTTGACGATGAAAAATTTTCGTAGCTCGCTTCCGGATCGACTTGTCTGTCGGTTGGCTGTCCTGATGAACGAAGAGCCCCTGTCATTATTTCCCATAGCCGCCGTATGTTTCTACGGTTCCGCTAGGCTAACTCTTAAGAGGCTATGTGTATATGTATGTGGATGAACGAGTGAGAAAGATAGATAGATAGGTAGAGAAAAAGAGAAAGAGAGAGAGAGAGAGAGAGAGAGAGAGAAAAAGACGACGAAGAAGAAGGGTGAAAGAGGAAAATAAGGTGCTGCGAGGGAAAGGAAGGATTCCTTCGAAGGCCCCGAGTACAACCTGTCGTGTCCGCCTTGACAAAACGCTGAAATTGCCGTTGGGGGTTAACGGCGACGTCGGCGAGTGCTGAAGAAGGTGGAGAATGAGGAGGATGATGATCGGGAGGAGGAGAAGGAAGGAGTAACGGACTCTTTTTTTTTCTTTTCTTTCTTTCTCTCTTTTCTCTTTTCTCTTTCTCTTATTTCTTTTTTTTTTCTTTTTTTTTTTTTCTTTTTTTTTTCTTTTTTTTCCTCCCCTTTCGAATATCCTTTCGGACTTGTTCGTATATCGATCCCATCGAATTCAATTTATAATTAAAGACAATAATAAATTCAATATATTGAATGTTACACCACGTTACGTCTTACGTCTCGTACGATGTTCATTAATTCGTTTTAAGTTTATGAAAATTTATTCAAACATTTTACATTTAAATTTTTTTCCTATCACATTTCATCGGGCAATTTTTCTTTTTTTCTTTTTTTTTCTTCTATCCGGTCGTTAATGATAAACAATATCTTTAATCGTTTGAAGTACAACAAGTTTGAAAGTTGCACAAACAATGATAAGAATGAATGATGGATCATCACTTTCATATTAATCATAAAGAGTTTCAATTCGTGAATAAAATTATAACGTTTTGATAATATTACGTATTATGTACGAAGATTATTAACACGTTTTGAAATATGATTAATGAATTTTAATTGTACGATAGATTAATGAATTCAATTAATTTTTTAACATGTCCCATTTTTATTCATTTGAATTTCATGGGATCACGTTCGATCGAAAATTTCTTTTCATCATCTTTAACGGGATTAATATTAATATCGATTGAAATCCGACAAATTCATGATACAAACAATGAGAAGAATGAATGAAATAAATTATTTCTATCGTATTAATCATATCGAATTTGATTCTCTGAAGGAAACAAAAAAAGGGAATCATCATAATGAACGGGAAAAACAATATCGACGATAGTTATTATTAACTTTCGTACGTCGATTTTCTCTCTTTGATCTCAATATCTATGGTTAAAAAAACAAAAAAGAAAAAAAATTTACTCGTCAGATTATTGACATTCGTCTTTTATTTCCGCATTAATGAACAACGAATTTCTTAAAACGATAAAAAAATTTTATCCAATAAAATAGATTAAATAACAGGGTCCCTCGTACGACTGAAAGTTGAAAAATTAATGTTAGAACAACTTTGACAATGGCAAGTTACAGAAATAGGCATTGTCTCTAAACTTATGAGTAAAAGTCTATCGACCTACTGGGAAAGCTCTGCATGAGGGACGTTATGCTCGATAATGCCAAAGAATCTGGGACCTCGTTTTACGGCACGGTATCTGTCGACGTTACCCCTTCAAAGGGGTTGTAATGAAAGAAAAAGTTGTAATCGTTAGCCGCGTTCCTATCGATCCTCTTTCTTTCTTCATTCCCCTTGCTTCGCCTAACCATCCCACTTTCCCCACTTTCCCTCCCCCCCTCCTCCCACCTTTATCCCCATCTACCCACAGCTACAACTATCCACCTCCTATTCGCCCACCCCCACAGCCCCACCCTCGCTGCAATATCGTCGTTGTCGTTCGTCGTTATCGTCATACACTGGAAAGTTTGTCATTTAAATTGCTGGATAACTTGGCACCGTGAACTATAGTCGCACCACTACTGCATGGCCTCAAGAGTAAAAGCTTAATCGAGCACACAACCATGCTTGGAAAAAAGAGAGAGAGAGAGAGAGAGAGAGAGAAAAAAAAAGAAAAAAAAAGAGAGAGAGACCTTAGGACGACGACGACGACGACGACGATATCGCGACTTTTATACATCCTTATCACAATTACGCATTCTTATGATTCTGAACTATTTTTAATCATTAACTTTTCTTACCTCCTCTTCTTTTTTTATTTTTCCTTTTGCTTCTTGCTTTTTTTTTCTTTCTCTCTCTCTCTCTCTCTCTCTCTCTCTCTCTCTCTCTCTCTTTCTCTCTCTTTTTTTAGATTTAAAACTTTCACCCGACGTAACATCTAATCCGACGTCCTCCCCCGCCCGTGTCATTTATATGCACTTTTCGTGGATATTCGTGCGATATTGAAATACACTCGAATCATTGAAAAATAATTTTCAAACGTTCTAACTTTGCTTATCGATGATCGATCACGGGGAATAAAAAACTTTCGATTATCATATATACGAAAATATAATTAGAAATATTATATTCTACTTTCGTCATACGTATTACGTCACTATGACGATTTCTCTTATAAATTTAACGTAAGGAAGAAAGGCGAAACGGAGGGTGGGAGTTGGGAGGAAGAGAAGGAGGAGGAAGGGAAATTTATCTCCATTCTGTATTCGAGATAATTTTAATGTAATATCCTGTTCTTTTTTTTTTTTTTTTCTTTTTTTCTTTCTTTTCTTTTGGATTTGTACAAAACGAAATCGCGAATAATTCCGAACTATTACAATTCCAATAAGATTTACAAACGATAAAATCAGTGAAAGTAAATCTAAAGAGATGAAAGAGAGTAAATGCACGGCGTCTACTTTGAAACGATGATTTAGTAAAAAGAAACTCCAATGGTCAGAGAATCAGAGAGAGAGAGAAAGAGAGAGAGAGAGAGAGAGAGAGAGAGAGGGATACGTATTCGATGCATCGATGACTTTCAATGTGCGTTAACGTAACGATCGGGAACGATCGACTTCAGAGAACATTCCAAGCTTTATGGAATCACACCAAATTAAACGTTCACACGGCGTAAGTTTTTGCACGCGATCATTACCAGGGCCCGTGTCGTAACGACGAAATTTAACGATCCGTGAAACCGATGCCCGTCGTTGTATCTTGCCACTGCGTTGTTCCATAGAATACTTTTTTTCATCGTTTCATTTCGTCATGCAGCAAAAAAAAAAAATATCTTGCTTTAAAAAGCAAAAGATAAAAGAAGGAAAGAAAGCCATAGATAGAAAGAAACAAAGGAATTAATAAAAGTAGAAAAAGAAAATCCAATATCCAGATAATCTATTACTAACAATAGATACATATTAAAATATATAAGAAATATACGATAGATAGGGAGAGAGAGAGAGAGAGAGAGAGAGAGAAAGAGAGGGAGAGAGATAAATAGAGATAGAGATAGAGTCAATCGTTAATTATCATTAATTGTCGTCACGGAACTTGTAATATTTGGACCAATGTCCCACTTAACAACTAAATTAGGGCTATTCGTTGTTAAGATCTTAACGTACACTCGTTCTAAAAGGTAACACGATAGGCCGCGTTTTACAAAGGGAATCGATCGACAAAAGGGCATTCGAGATATATTCCTATATATATAGATATATATATATATATATATATGTATATATATATAGGATCTCTTGAAAGATGAATGGACCGTGGTTGAGTTTGTGGTGTACATTACCGCGCGATTCTAAAGGGTGTAAGACCCTTCAACCTTAAGCTTAAGCCTGTTCGATGCTTAAATGCTTGAGTACCTGAAGAAACGACAAAAAAAACAAATTATATATATAAATAAATAAATAAATAAATAAATAAATAAATAAATAAATAAATAAATAAATATAAATAAAATGAAAAGTAATTACGATATTTTCTTTTCTTTTTCATTATATTGACAATCTATAGAAGAAAATAAGCAAAGAGAATGGAAAAAATATTAATAACAATAACAATAACAATAACAATAATAATAATATTAATAATAATAATAATAATAAAAATGTTTATATTTATCCTCGTGTGAGGTAGACTTTAAGCATTGCAGAGCCTGAGGATTCGTTTTCGGGACAAGACGAAGAACGAAGAAGACGAAGAAGACGAAGAAGACGAAGAAGACGAAGAAGAAGAAGGAGAAGAAGAAGAAGAGAGTAGAAAACGCAAAGGGGGCTTCTCTCTTTCTCTTTGAAGCAAAGACGAGACGGTGGGCGGGGCGCCTCTCGGGCTCCAAGGCGATCCACTCCGACCTCCACCGTCTTCTTTCTTCTCTTACTTCTTTCTTACTTAGAGAGGAGATAGTAGAGAGATGCACATAATCGACGGCGTTACAACACAACCATCATAAAACGACGAATCAGAATTAGAAAGATATATTATATCAAGGTGTTAGTTCGTGTTATCTATGCGTTCATACGTGTCTGTGCGTGCGTGCATACGTAAGTGCGTGTATGTATGTGTATATGTGTGTGTGTAGATATTTTAAAACTTTACTTATATCTATCACATCTATGTATGTATATATATATATATATATATACATAATGTAGTTGTTCTAGAGTAGTCGAATAATATAGATGTATAAGTAGTTGTTGGCAGCTGCCGTTAGAATAGATACGATCTAACAATCTAACACTAAGTTTGTTCACTTTGAAATAGTGATAGTAATACTTGAATTGAATTCTTCGTTTTTACTTTTTTTCCTTTTTTTTTCTCTTTTTTTTTTCTTCTTCTTCTTCTTCTTCTTTCGTTCCCTTTCTTACAGGCACTTACGCACGACGAACTTATGATTTTAAATCTTTTCATTGCTACAATTTTTTTTTGTGTAATTCATTCATAATACCAAAAGAAATATATCGATCGTACACGATTATACATTTTTTATATAAAATACTATGCAACGTGAAAATCATGATTATTAAACTATATCTATTTAATATCTCAACATCTTTATATCCTATAAAAATTATTGTATTATTATTTCTTATATATATATATATATATATATATATATATATATATATATATATATGTAATCGTCGATGAAGTATCGTCATTATGAAAGAATAAATATGTCGTACGATTTGACATGAAATAAATCATCATCATGAAGTAAGAAGAGACGAAGTTGGTGAAAGAGAGAAGGTGGTGAAAGAGAGGAGGTGGTGAAAGAGAAGGTGGAGAAGGAGGAGATGAAGGAGGAGGTAAAAGAAGAAGAAGAAGAAGAAGAAGAAGAAGAAGAAGAAGAAGAAGAAGAAGACATCGCCGATCGATCGGCAATGCCGATTGAGACGTTCCCCTGGGTACCCACGTTGTCCATTCCTTTTTACTCTTCCACAGCTTTGTGTGTAGAAACGGATTGACGTACGATGTGTCAGCGGTGACAACTGGCGCATGCGCAGCCTGAATACAAAATGAACCTGCCGACGTTCGGTTAGCCGACGCATCGTCGTCGGTTTGCGCCTGTACCTTTTTCTTACGAGTTACCAAAGTAAAACCTTTTATCTAATTCCATTAGAAATATATCTTATATATAAGGAAAATTTTATTTCGTTCGTTCGAGATGTCTCTTATCGAATTAAAATCTATATATATATATATATATCTTGCGTCGAGTTTTAATTTCAATCGTTTCGGATCAATATCCTTTGGAATTGTAAATACCTGTGTTAAACTAGATAGAATGAAATTGTAAAGTAATTAAATTCTTGTATATGTATTCTAGTATAAAATAATAGATACGATCCTAATACAAACTTTGTATAGTTTCGACAGTTCAAAATTGTTTTGTCGCATCATTCATGGTTCACCGTTTCGATTGACTTTGATTCTTAATGGTCTAAAGATAAAATACCATAGCGTGCTCATGCTTATGATCTATAAAAAAAGAAAAAAAAGAAAAAGAAAAATACGGGTAAAAAAAAATGATAAAAGAACGAAAGAAGCTTCTATCATTAAGATATAAATTCTCTTTTAATTTTCGCATCACAGTATCACAATACTTAGGAATCGTGTATTTTCGCATATTTTGAATGTCCTCTCTCAACGAGCGCATTATTATACTTTTTCCCTCTCCCCCGCCCCCCCACCTCAAGCAAAAATTTATTTACATTTTGTCTAGGCCTACGACCAAAAAACAAAACAAAAAAACAAACAAGAAAAAAAAGACGAAAAAAGGAACGAAAAGAACATGAAAAGATGTGAGCTACCTTGGCTAAGATCACGGATATAACGAGAGAAACTTGGATCGTTGAATTTCACCCACACGAATATAAACCACTATTGTATACTGAATCATTGAAGCCATCCAGGAGAACTCGGAGTATTCATTCCTGTCCCTCCCACCTTTCCTCCCTCTATAGCCCATACTATTTAAAATAAACATAACGACAAGGTTACGATCCCTCATAAGAATCCTTAAGTCAATTAAATCAATATCATTATTCATTTACCCTATTCATCGTACTTATCGATCACCACTATGATTAATAAATTCAACGATCATATGTACACTCGTGAAAAGTTTCACGAGGATGATTACAAAGAAAAAAAAGAAAAAAAAAAGAAAAAAAGGGGAAAAAATAGAAAGAAGAAAAAGAGGGGAAAAAAAAGAAAACCGGAACGATCTAAAAAGGAAAAAAAAAAAGCGAGAAAGAGAAGAAAAAGAAATGGAAAAGAAACAAAAAGAAGAACAATTGGTCGGTGTCCTTATGAAAATGATTGGAATCATTCGATCGGTTCACGGCGATCGAATGCGATCGTCGCGGCAAACCGAATGCGAAAGTCCTCGCGATCCTTCGTCCTGGCGGCGCGTGTTCTTGTTGGATCTTTGGTTCTCCGGAGAACGCGAAAAATGTGGAAAGAGGTAGGTATAGGGTGGAAGAACGAGGGGTTGGGAGGTAAGCAGGGGGAGGCAGGAGAAGGAGGAGAGAGGGAGGGAGGGAGAAGGGAACGTCCCGTTTCTCTCGATCGTGCCGCCTTATATACCTGGGGGACTTGTGCGACTCTCGTCTCTTCTTTGGTTCTTCTTCTCTCGCGAAGAAGAACGTCCAAGCTTGGCTTTCTTTTCTCTTTCGCGGATCTCTCGTCTTCCCCCTTTTATTGCACTCTGCTGAAACTCTTTCTCTCTCTCTCTCTCTCTCTCTCTCTCTTTTTCTCTCTGTTCTTTCTTTTACCTTGCCGCCATTCCTTCCGGGAGGTCGAGGTCGACGAGAAGTCTCGAAGGATTCGCACGAAAGATTATCGAGAAGCTCGCTTAACTAACTCGACGAATATGACACGCGAACATTCTTATTTATTTTTTTCTTCTCTTTTAAAAAGAGAGAAAAAGAGAGACAGAGAGAGAGAGAGAGAGAGAAAGAGAGAGAGAGAGAGAGAGAGAGTAAGAAATTATCGAAATTTTTCTTTTCTTTTTTTTTCTCTTCTCTTTTTTTTTTTCTTTTTGTTTGGTTTTCATTTCATTCAAAGACACACCTATTGGATACATTGAATGGGTATAAAAAAAGAGGGGGAGAGAGAGAGAGAGAGAGAGAGAGAAAGAGATAAAAAAAAGAGCAGGTAGTATATATAAATAAGTATTGCAATGTATCAACGAGGTCGTGCCTCGCCTCACGGAAATTCTCAACAATCAAAACTAAAACGGGTTTGCGTAATATCGCTCGTCAAACTCCACAATGATAATTGTTTGACAATAGAACGGCCCAAGTTAATCTGGTTTGTACGTAAAAAATCTGGTTTGTAACTAAAAAATAGAATTGACGATAGACTATGCGAAAGGAAGGAAGGAAGGAAGGAAGGAAGGAAGGAAGGAAGGAAGGAAGGAACAAGGAAGGAAAGAAGAAGGAAGGAAGGAAGGAAAGAAGGAAGAAAGGAAGCTCATGTATCAGTGTTGGAAAAACAAAGACGAAGGGAAGGG
>NC_140830.1:2570000-2590000 GCF_050613455.1 Vespa mandarinia
CCTCTCACTCTATTACTAATACGTAGCACCAGTAATCCACTTCAACTACGCACGTAGATATTATTTATCCTTTTTTTCTTTCCTTCCCTTTTTTCCCTTCTTTTTTCCTTTTTCCTTTTTTTTTTCTTTTTTCTTTTTTTCTTCATACACCTCCCTTTTCTCCTTTACTCTCTCACTCTTTTTCTTCTTATTTTAGTTCTCTCTCTCCCTCTTTCCCTCCCACTCTCTCTCTCTCTCTCTCTCTCTCTCTCTCTCTCTCTCTCTCTCTATCTTTAATTGTACTACATATTTCAACGTGGCAACAAAGTATGAGAACATGTAGTAGTACATACTACCGTCGGGCACATGTAAGTCATGCACGGTTAATGATTATTCGCGCTTGTAGAGGTATCCTTTAACGTTTTAACGTTCGTTCATCGATGACGGCTTATCTCTTTGTTCTCCCTTTTTTTCTCTCTCTTTCTATTTCTTTCTCTCTCTCTCTCTCTCTCTCTCTCTCTCCTTATCTCTCTATCGTTTGCTAGTCTTATGAGAATAGTGACTATTCCCTACAGAAAACGTAAACAAACTTTTGTCCTCTAATTTTTCCAATATATATATATATAAACAATGTTCCGTTAAAATCGATATTATATACAGATTAGAATCGTTTAGGTGTTGACAAAGATAAATTTTCCAATACATACATACATACATACATACATACATACATAGGTAAAGGAATACATCATAAATAACTACGTATAAATACTACATTGGAATGAACGAATATTCAAAATAAATTTTCAATGGAAGCTAAGAGCAAAAAATAAAGCAACCACCCTCTTTCTTCCCCATCCCCCGATATACGATGTTTCTTTAGATGTACCCTAATGTATACACATTGGATACGTATACATATATGCGTTTGCTAAACGTTGAGGAGCGTTTGTATTCATAACGAAAGAAAGTAGATACATACAATGAGAGAGAGAGAAAGAGAGAGAGAGAGAGAGAGAGAGAAAGAGAGAGAAAGAAAAAGAAAAAAAAAGAAAGAAAAAGAGCAAGAGAGACAGAGAGAAAAATAGTTAGATAGATAGATAGACAGAGAAAAGAAAAGAAAAGAAATATCGATCGATCGTGTACGATGGTTTCGATGCATTACACTTTAAATGACACAAACTTTCTATCCCTGGTATAAAAAATTCGATCGATGATATCGAAAGAGGGATGGAATGGGATAGGATGAAGGATGGAGAATGAGAAGGGATCGAGGCAGGAGGACCTGGAGAAGGAGGAAGATGGGTTAGGGTATTGGGGAGAGGGATGGTGAGATAGAGAATAAGGGGTGTGGGGATGGATGAGGAGGAGGGTGAGGGGAGAAAGGTTAGTAAGGAGAAGTTTATCGTTGAATCGTGGAAAATCGAATTTCGAATTCGCTTCACGTGCACTTCCCTCCTGCGACTTTCGAATCTCGTTTCGACGCGTTGGCATTCTCGGGGGCCAATGAGGAGAGATCGGCTATGTTAGTCGACTAAGAGGAAGAAAAAAGGAAGCACCACGCCCAAGGTACGTGGCAGGAACGCAGAGATGACTGTGTGTTAACCCTCTCTTTCTCTCCCTCTCTATCTACCTCTCTCTCTCTCTCTATATATATATATATATCTCTTTCTGTGTATGTGTACGTTCACGTACTTACTTTGCGCGTACTAACTCTTTCTCTCTTTCTCTTTCTTTTTTTATTTCTTTCTTTCTTTCTTACTTTCAGTACTCTTCTCTTCTCTTCTCTTCTGTTCTGTTCCGTTCTGTACTGTTCTCTTCTGTTCTGTTCTGTTCTGTTCTGTTCTGTTCTGTTCTGTTCTGTTCTGTTCTGTTCCGCCGACACGAAGCACGCTACCACGTCCTCAAATTGAAGCCTCCAGAGGAAAAAGAGATGCGTGACCTCAGCTCGATCCGCTCTTTCTTATCGTCCTCCTTCTCTCTCTTTCTTGATCGTTCTTCTTCTCCTTCTTCTTCTTCTTCTTCTTCTTCTACTACTACTACTACTACTTCGTCTTCTTCTTTTTTCATTTAGTTTTTTTTTTTTTTTCATTACTCCTTTTTCTTCTTAGCTTTTCTTATTTTTTTTTTTGTTCGATTATTCATCTTGGTTGAAGGTAGAACGGCGAAAGGTAGTACGGAAAGAGAGAGAGAGAGAGAGAAGGTAGGTGGAGAAGGATGATGATGGAAGGGTCCGAAGAGGCGCCATGTTGTTGCTTCGCGATGACAAGAAAGCCGACGGTAGCGAGAGCCAACAGAGCGCTTCCTTACGTCCTACGTCTTGATTGGGTGATTACGAATTATTCATGGTGCTCCTACCGAGACTCATAGACCATAGCTAGATGAGAATAATATTGAAGTTGAGTTCTATGATTTCGCTTGAGACTGGCTACATACATGTATATATATATATATATATATATATATATATATATACAGTGGACCTTGCTTTTGTCTGATCTCTGGTTTAGGTGTTTAAACGGTAAAAAGAAAAAAAAATATTTTTATATTATCATTATGAATGAAATTAAATAGAAATTCTTTAAAATGAATCATCAATTTCTTTTTATTCGCACCTTTCAATTTGAGATAAATCCTTACGATGCAATAATAATCTTCCCCAAGATCCACGATCTATCTAGTCAAAAAACATAATATAGTTTAAAAAAAATCAATATTATAGAAAATGACAGAGAAAAGGGAAGCAAGATAAATGAAATAGAAAGAGGTTCATTTCTTAAGAAATAATTAAGAAATAAATCTAAACTCAATTGAAAAGAAATTTTTACGAATGAATCAACTTATCAAACTTCCCTTATCTATATAGAAATAATACTACACGTCGATATCCGTCTCTCGTCGGCTACGATGAGAATTAAATTACTCCTAAAATAGAAAAAAAAAAAAAAAAAAAAAAAAAGAAAAAATTACATAAAAAGAAGAGTGGGGGAAGGAAAAAACAAAAGAAAAAAAAAGAACGAAAGGAAGAGAGAGAGAGAGAGAGAGAGAGAGAGGGAGAGAGAAAGAAAAAAAAGATGGAAGGGAAAAAAACGAACTGTCAACTTTCCAAGCAATGAGATACAAATAAATAAAAGGGGATTGGAGGAGGGGGGTTGAGTGGGAGGTTGGGAAGAAGGGGAGAGATTCTTTATCGCTCGGATGTTTTGCAAACAAGCGAAGCGCGCGATCGCTCATCAGCTCGATTCTCTCCATGCGGGGGGGACAAGCTCCCGCGGTGCTCGAGCTAATGAAATTATCCGGTTCGAGACCCCCTGCAACGACATCAACGAGCTACGACAGCCAGTTATCCCGTGATTACGGTATACGCAGTTACATACCTATTACATACATAGCTACATTACACGTATATACATATAAAGAAGACGAGTTAAGAGAAATATCCACCCCACCTCTCCTTTCCACCTTCTACTCCCTCCTATTCCTCGTTCTTTCCTTATCTATCTATTCCCTCTCTTATCCATTTTCTCAATCCTCCTAACAATTTCGTAAAAAAAAAAAAAAAAGAAAAAGAAAAAGAAAAAGACGAAGAAATAGGAGGAAGAAACGATTGGAAGAAGCAAATAGTCAAAAGATAGAAAGAGAGAGAGAGAGAGAGAGAGAGAGAGAGAGAGAGAAATAGAGATAGAACAAAAACAAAAAGAAAAAAGAGGAAAAAGAGCAAAAAAAAAGAAAGAGAGAGAGAGAGAAAAATGATCAAGAGTTTAATTTCTTCGATAGACCATATTCGTCTTCTTGGCACGTGTACTAGCAATTATAAGGATGATCTAACGAGGACATCTTCCTGGTGATATCCTAAGAAATCGTTTCTACTTTCCTCGAGAATTCTTTCTCGGTATATATCGTTAAGATCGAAATCATTAAACTGGTTAGAATGTTGGTAGGGTGTTGGTATAGAAAAAGATAGATATAGAAAAAAAGAGATAGAGATAGAGAGAGAGAGAGAGAGAGAGAGAGAGAGAGAAAGATCTAATTGGTTCACGTGCCTCGATATTACCTACGTTCTTTCTAATAAATCGTTCATTGGAAACCATGAAGGATAATTAGGGAAAGATCTTTTCTCTCTCTCTCTCTCTCTCTCTCTCTCTCTCTTTCTCTTTCTCTTTCTCTCTCTCGAAAGAGAGAGAGAGAGAGAAACAGGAGAAACAGGAAGCTGAGAGATATATCTATAACGTGGAAAAATACGAAAGACAGAATTTATGGATCCTGGTAGTTATTAGAACAACGATGACCAACAACGTCTACCCTCAACTCGATTCACTGGACACTTCGGCAACCCTATCCACGATGTCCAGGGCGTGGCAGATCTGTGATTTATTAAAGTCATTTGTGCCGATAATGCTGACAGATGCCGTCCGTCGGGTATCCAGTTACGATATGGACTTAATCCTTGGGTGCAACAGGATCCTCTCTCTTTCTTTTTTTCTTTTTAAGGATTATTTTTTCTCGTTTTTATTTATTTATTGTTTGTTTTTTTCTTCTTTTTTTTTTTTTTCTTTTTTTTTTCTTCGATAGAAAGGATTCATCAATATATTTCTCTTAACGTTATCATTCTTTCTAACGATCGATCAAAATTAAAACCTAATAGAAAATTATTATTCATGTTTTTGTCGTGTTAAAACGCAGATTTATATTTCGAATAATATCGTTTTTATCGAGATACGATTAAAAGGAAGAAAGAAAGTAAATAAAAATTTACGAGAAAATTTATAAATATTGTATTAAAAAGAAAAAAAAAAGAAAAAAAGAACTTACTTGCGTTTGAGTTAGTCCCAGGCTAGCTGCAAGTTCTGCTCTTTCTGGTAATGCCAGGTACTGTGTTCTTTGGAACCTCCTATTCAGTTGCTGAAGTTGCAAGCTGCTGTAGATGGTCCTTGGTTTTCTCATCTTTTTACCCTTGCCATTTCTTAAAGAACCACCACCACCACCTCCAAGCTCATCCACGAGACTTCCACCCTTGTCGCCCAATGGCGAGAGGTCTGCGAACATGCACCACCCTAACATCAACTTTCAGAATCCTCGTCACCTCTGGTATACGAACTAAAGAGAAACCGAACTAAAAAAAACCTAATCGTTTCTACATCTAATTGATATACGACAATGAGTAATAATTATTTTTAATAAATATATCTCTGTTAAATATCTCTTCAAAGTAATAATAATAATAAGAAGAATAATAATAAATAAGTTTAATTAATCGATGGAGTTCCATATTTCGGATAAATATTTTTAATAAAATAAATTACAAATATTTATACTATATATTTATGATATATTATCCATAGAAGTATATTAATTTAATTTAAATTATTACGAGGTGATGATATAAATTATCGTTGACCTTTTATCCTTCCTTATAACGTAGTAATGTGACAAGGATAGAAAGTTACGCACCGACAGTTCTCTCGGCTTACATATATACGACTGAACTGTCCTTCGTCGGATGTCTACTTTTAAGTAATAACATATTCTAATACTATACACCGATCCCCACTCTCTCACTCTCTTTATCTCTCTCTCTCTCTCTCTCTCTCTCTCTCTCTCTTTCTTTCTTTCTTTCTCATTCTCTTCCAGGAGACTTTTATTTACTTTTTCCTTCTCGGAGAATTCGTCCTTTTGAACTTGATATTCATAAAAACTATCATAACATACGTCTCGAGCAAAAATCAATAATCACGTTTATTACTCATACACATATACTATCTTTTATTTGAATATAAATAATGAGAGAAATAAAATTTGATGTTTTGAAAATTAATCATTTATTATATATATATATATATATAATATTAATATTAAAAATAATTTACGAATAATTAATAGATTCTAAAAGACATTTAAATTAGTTATTATATAGAATATAATTTGTAAATATTCTTGAAAATATAATAAATATTAAAAATATTAATTCTCAATTTATATAAAAATGAATGAGTTTTGTTATATATTTTTTTCAAGTTAATCATAAAAGCATGAAAATTCTTTAATTTGTTCTATGAAAAAGCTTATATAAAAAAAAGAAAAAAAAAAAAAAAATATATATATATATATATATATATATATCTACTAACGTGTAAAATTTCTAATCCTTCGATCTAAAATCAAAGATATAATATTCGTCGTTGGGTCGTTTGTTCGTTCATTGAGATGTCAAGCGCGACAAAACATCGAGTTAACGTCGAGAAGTTACGCGAGCTCGCATACCGAACCTTTCCCCGTGATAATTAGCGCGATTATTAATTAAAGCGTAATTTGCGGTCGCGCGGCCGGACGTAAACGTGGGTTAGAACGACGATCATCGTGATTTATGGCCGGCGCTCGTGTCATTCCCTCCAAAAGGCAAAAGGCTATGTGCGAACGATCATCATAGTTGTCTAGTTAGTATAGATCTTTTTTTCTTCTATTTATCTCACTCTTTCTCCCCCATCCCCATCTCCCTTCTCTCTCTCACTCTCTCTCTCTCTCTCTCTCTCTCTCTCTCTCTCTCTCTCTCTCTTTTTTTCTAATAATATATAAGAATTTTCTTCAAGAAAAAAAAAAAAGAAATGTTTATTCTTATATACACATTTTATTCATTTTTTTTTTTATATCGGTCGTCGTTCATGAATCTTTCAATTAAAGAAAAAAAGAAAAGAAAAAAAAAAGCAAATCTAAAGCTATCTTATTACGTCGATTAGATTTTCTAAACAAACTGAAAAAAGAATGATAATTGTCCTTAAAAAATCAATAAAATACTCTCGTCTTCTTCGTTAATTATCAATGATCGTTTAATTATTCTCCTTTACTTTTCTTTTCTTACGATTACTTTCATCGTATCTTCTAAACGATAAATGTATAATAATCCGTCGTTAATAATATCGTACGATAATCTTTTTATTCGTTTTATCATCATTTATTTCGATTAAAATCATAAAATCAAAACAATCGATAGTAATAATAATCCATTAATAATTTTCACATTTATTTTATACTTCTCAATTATTTCAATTTTAGAAAGTTTTTTTTCCAAAGAAAATACAACAATTCTTATTATCAATGATCTTAGTTGACCGATCTTTTTTCTTCAGAAAATAAAGAAGAACGAAAAAAAAAAAAAAGTGAACCTAAAATCGTGATCGTAGATTTGTCTAATACGATTAAAAAAAAGATATCGGATAATGTATTATGAAGAGAAAAGAAATAAAACTTGGAGAAAGAAGGAAAGGGAGAAAAAGAGAGAGAGAGAAAGAGAGAGAGAGCTATATTATTATCGATTATGAGCAAGCTCGCGTTAATTAGAAACGGTTAATATGACGAAATACTCGTTGCTGGGAAAAATATACGTTCGCTATGAACAGGGAAAATCGGCGGGTACCGTTTTACTTCATCATAATAATCATATATGTATATATATATATATATATATCTTATTATTATTTTTCTTTTTTTTTTCTCCTCCCTTTTTCCTCTTTTTTTTCATCTTTTATTATCTCCATCTCTCTCTCTCTTTCTCCATCGTACCCTATGCGTATCTCACATTGGCAGCTGTTGCCGTTACCATATGCAAAATACTTGCTCGAAACATAGTCAAGGAAATTATTAGCTCGACGTAAAAGCCAGCAGCGTCGGAACCAACCGACGGTAAGCTTTATGGCTTACCTTCGCGGAACTCTCGCACGATTCACCGATTAATTGGTGTAATAATTAGTCTTTCAGTACGCCTTTTTATCCTATCAACCAAATGCATATGATTTTTTTTTTGCAACGGTCGTTCTATTTATAAAAAAAAAAAAAAAAAAAAAAAAAAAAAAAAAAAAAAAAAAAAGAAAAAAAAAAGAAAAAAAAAACTGCCCGAATAAAAAAAGGACTTCCTTCTTTTTTTCTTTATCTTTTTTTTTCTCCTAGAAAACGAACTTCATATTCGTGTTCTGAAAAATTCATCTGGAGATCTCGACGAGTGTGATAGATTAACCTTCGTGTTTTATCTCATTTTGATACGATCGATCAAACGCATACGATTGTTTACAACGATCGTTCTATTTAAGAAAGATAATAATTGATCTAACTGGAAAATACAAAGAACGATTCTTGCTTTTTCTTTTTTCTTTTTTTTCTCTCTCTCTCTCTTTTTTTCTACTTTTTTTTCTTTTTTACAAAAAGAACGAGTTTATGGAGTCTTGGAAAATCTCATCGATGATCTCGACGAGCGTGATAAATAAAAGCCTTCGATTTCTCTTTTTTTTTTATACTATCGCACATGACTTTACAACGATCATTTTATTTTTAAAAAGTATCCGGGAAAACGTGATTTTTACAAAAAGAATATGCTTATGGAATTGTAAAAAAAAAAAAAAATAATCATTGAAAGATCTTGCCGAGTTTAATGATTAACTTTAGATTATCACTTTTTATTCTATCAACCGAATACATATTATTTTACAACGATTGTTTACTACTTGACAAAAAAAGAGAAAAAAAAAAGAAAAAGAAAGAAAGGAAAAGAAAAACTAGCTGGAAAGTAAAAGAAAAAAGATTTGTTTACGAAAATTTATGAACTCACTGAATATCCTACGATGATCTTGATGAAATGGAATATATTTTCACTTGTCAAAATTCCATTTTCTTTGAAAATCTTTTCACTCTTAAATATTAATCTTCGAATATGATTTTACGAAGATCCTGAATTAGTTTATGACATCTTAATAAAATCCAAAAGGTTCCTTTAAATATCCGGCCAGGTTCAAGTAAATCCTTGTGTAAACAACCATTTAATACCTAATCCATCAAGGTCGAAGTTTAGGTAGAAACGGCACTAAGTCATTATCTTTGTTCATTCTAGATAAATGTAGACAGTTTCAACAGGTCGATAACTAATATAAGATTTCCAAGACAGGAGCTTTCACCCTAATGAGATTTCTTTTCTAAATTTAAATTTGCGAACGACAATTAGAAACAAAAAAAGAAAAAAAAAAAAAACAAACAAAAAAAAGAAAAAAAAAGATCGACGGATATGTTATTACTTATTCCTTTGGAATAAAAATAAAAGATCGAACGTCGAAAGATATATAATGATATTTTGATTATCATAATTTATTGGCCACTTAAGACAATTTCAATCAGTTTGACATATGCATCATTGATTAAAATTTATTAGAAAATTTCTTCCTCTTTTATTTCTTCTTCTTCTTATTCTTCTTCTTCTTCTTCTTCTTCACGGATTAAGAGAATAATTTTCATTATTAGAATAGAAAAGAAAAAAATAGAAAAAGGGACAAAAATAAAAAATGAAGAGTGGAAATTACAATCGGAATGTTTATTATTTAATTAACTAAACAATCGGATATATATATATATATATGTATGTATGTATGTATGTATGTATGTATGTATGTATACAGAATTAAGAAACAAAATGATGATCGAAGAATATTAGGATATTTGGACGAAATTTTTTTCAAAAGGGTATTAGAAGAATCATTATTTTCTATGGTCATTAAGAAGAGTTATTTTTTGCAGCTGAAGTAAAAGGAGTACGGTGACCCAGTGGACGTTTAAGTGCGTGCTGGACGTAAGAGAAATCCAAACGATCGATAAATACTTACAACGTGCAACACCGTTCATGGCAGCTGCAATGTACCTTTCCTCTTCGCGAAACACGAGAAATGCATCCCTCTTTTATGAAAGGTATAATAATAATATCGCGAACACGTTTGCACGATACCTATGCAAATTTTTTCGTCAATTTTTTCGTCGAATATTTATCACGATCATTTACCAAAAAGAAAGAAAATTTTGCCGACGCGAAGAGATGTAATAATTCGGTTATTTCGAGCAACCCTTTCTGCTTCTTTTTCCTTCTTTCTCTCTCTCTCTCTCTCTCTCTCTCTCTCTTTTCCTCTTCTCTTCTGTTTTCTCTTATCTCGATCGATTTTAAGAACAAAAATGCTATAATAGGCATAACAGTTGATGACATTATTTTGTGAAAACATCGAGAATGATTGAACGTTCATTTTCCGAATGAAAATTGATGCCTTCGTACATTGAAATCGCTTAGAACTATATCCTATGAATACTGAGGTCATTGAATCGATTATACACCCTCGAAGAATTTCTTTGATTTCAGACTCCTGCTCGCCTTCCCAACAATTTTTTATAAACGTATCCTACTTAAAAAAAAAAAAGAGAAAGAGAGAAAAAAAGAGAGAGAGAGAGAGAGAGAGAGAGAGAGAGAGAGAGAGGAAAAGAAACTTTTAAGGAAATGGTCTTGCATTACTTCTAAATGATGCGGTAGTTTTCGTAAATCGTAAAAATCAAGGGGGGAAAAAAGAGAAAAAAGAAAAAAGAAAAAAGAAAAAAGAAAAAAGAAAAAAGAAAAAATAAAGAAGAATCGAAGATGGTTACCAATGATTACTACATATGTACGAAGGATTTTTCTTCGAGAAGGGAAGAAAGAAAAAGAAAAGAGGAGGGGAAAAAAAACTTTAAGGAGTCCCATAGAACCGTAGGACGAAACAACCCCTTCCTAATAGTCTCTCTCTCTCTCTCTCTTTCACATACACACATACACAAACCCACACACACACACACACAAATGTACGAACGAACGCATTTTCTCAGGTTTTGCTCGATCGTCACAGCCTACAATTTCGACAGCCTACAAGTCCGTAGTATTCATGATTACTTATAATCCGCGAGTACGATCGTACGTGTTTCCACTTGAGAAATGTTCGAAAACTTCAAGAATGGGGGCGGGCGGGGGGGATTGGAAGGGGAGAATGGGGTTGGATAAGCTGGACAGGCAAAACGGAGTCGATAATCAGAGAGTTCTTCTTCTTCTTTCTTTTTTTTTCTTTCTTTCTTCCTTTTCCTTTTTCTTTTCTTTTTTTTTTTTTTCTTTCTATTTTTTCATTATGCAGAAATAAAAGAGGGAGCGAATATTTTCAATACATGGGAGAAGAGGAGAAGAAGAAGAAGGAGAAGAAGAAGAAGAAGAAGAAGAAGACGAGAAAAAAATGAAGAATGAAAAGGAAGGAAGGAAGGAAGGAAGGAAAAAGGAAGGGAGAAAAAAATATATACTTAAGCGAGAAATACAGGAAAGAATGTAAGCATGGAATGGGAAAAGAGGTAGGGCAGATAAAAGGGGTGGGTAGGTGGAAGAAAACCAGAGGGTGAAGAACGTACGTCATTACGAATTTACACGGAGCAGAGTCGGAGGGTTTTAGTCGACGACCTGTCGGACAACCACGAATAAAAAGAAGAAAAAGAAGAAAAAGAAGAAGAAGAAGAAATAAAAATGATAATAGAAATAGAAAAAGAAGAAAAAGAAAAAGTATCAATGTATTCCAACGAATACCAAACTCAAGTTTCATTCTTGACGAACCTTTAAAAAGTGCTTGATAGGATATTATAACATGGCCAACCCCTATAACAGAATTCCACCTTACTTTACACAATCTAAATCATACCCCATGAGAATATTTTAACCATAATATTTCGATACTAATAGCGATAATAAAAGAAGAAGAAAAAGAGGAGAGGAGAGGGTAAGGAAAAATTTTTTCTTTTTTTTTTTTTTTTCAAATGTTCATCGTCAAACGCATTCTTTAAAGTCTAATTTTTAATAATAATCACTGACTTAACTTTCAAACGTATACCGAAAGGAAGAGAGTTTTCTATCTAATTACGCTCGACAGGTGGCAAACATCGACTAGAATTATTATACTTGACTAGTAACATAGATATATGGTACTCTGTTATGCTACGGCTGCTGTTATTGCTGTCATCGAGTTAAAACTAGCTTAACCTTTCAAGATGGCTAAGTTATCTTTGAGTTTCTAAGTTACTTCTTCTTTTTTTTCTCTCTCTCTCTCTCTCTTTCTCTGTCCCTTTCCCTTTCTTTTTCTTCTCTCTTTCTCTCTCTCTCTCTCTCTCTCTCTCTCTCTCTCTCTCTCTCTCCCATTTTTCTTCTCCTTTTTTTTTTTTTTTAACTTAACCTTGGATATCTCACTCGGTGATATTTCATTCTGTAAAATATTCCGCGAATAAATGCCATGAGGAGTTAGGTATCTACCATCCGTGAATTCCCTACACTACTACGTTTGATAATGAGAAACGTAATTAGCCGACGGCTGGAGAAAGAAACCAAGTTGTGATTACGTTGTCTCGTGTGCTAATGCGATTGCAGGGTGAGAAAAAAGGAATAATGGAAGGACACCGAGAATTTGCGATTGAGTATAGCTCGAGAAGCTTTTTCTCTTTCTTGCTTTGTTCATAGGGATTCTTTTTCCTGTTCGTAGGTAGGTAGGTATATCTTATTCCGTTTCATGGTATTGTAGTTCTTAAAAAAAAAGAGAGAGAGAGAAAAAAAAAGAGAGAGAAAGAGAGAAGAGAAAGAGAGAAAGATGAGAGAAAGAGAGAGAAAGAGAGAGAAAGAGAGAGAGAGAGAGAGAGAGAGAGAGAGAGAGAAAGAGATAGGGAGAACAACGGGGCGTCGACCGACGCTGGATGAAGCCGCTACCTGCTGCTCTAGATTCTCTCTCTCTCTCTCTCTTTCTTTTTCTTTCATAGCTTTCTCTAGCTAGTCACTGTTTTAGAATCGTCGCGGATTTTAGGTTTGAAATTTCTTTTTCGCTGTATATGGAACTATCGATCAATCGAACGAGTTCGATCTTGATTAACCGACGATCGTGAAAAACTGTACCGTCGGTGATAATCCGATTGAAAACGTTCCTAATAAAATATCTTAAAACTATAAAAATAGTGTGATAAAAAAGTTGCGAATACATACAGTTAGGGTACTCACCGTCCTTGGGCGGCGAGGGACATTGAGGCGCGTAAGATCCAAGATGATATCCATAAGCATTATGTTGATGCATCGGCCCGAAAGGATATCCAGCTAGCGCTGACCTAGGACTTGGAAATCCAGGTTCTGCGTGTTGTTGATTCCCACTACCGGGTCCGGATGATTGGTGTCCTAAAGCGCTGACCTGATGGGAAAATTGATGTGCACCAGGTACGTTATGTCCGGATGGATATCCACCCCGTAAACTGGCAGGATTATACAGGTTATTATGCTGGAGTTCGATGAATGCAGATTTGCCAGTTTGGGAAACTGGTGTACTAGATGTCGTACTATCTCCAGCATTTCCACCGGCTCCAGGTGGTCCTGGCGTTACCGATCCAAGTCCACCATGATGTAGATGTTGGTCCATGTCGGAACCACCGTTTCCTCCAGCGTTTCCACCACCGGCTTGACCGCCTCCCGACGGTCCACCACCGGCACCACCCGACATACTGTTCGGGGTCGGGGTACTAGACGGACAGGGGTCGCCCGCCCCGAATGGGCTCCCCAGGTCCGTGAAATTGAGCGTCGTCGTGCTGCTTGGCCTCTCCACCTTCGAGCCGAGCTCGAGTGCGGCCTCGAGCGTCGATAAATTCGCCGCGGACGACGTCGTCGCCGCCGCCGCCCTAGCGCGACACCCGTACGGGGCCCGAATCTTGGATTATTTCTATTAGGTCTACGACAGCCAAGGACATTGATCCTTGTTGCTTATAATTCCAATTGATTTATCTCCTATATTGCGTTATATATCTTTCTCACTTGAATCACCTCCACTTAATCACGGCCACTTTTTTTTTCCCCCTTTTCCTCCCAACGCGTGCACTGTTATCAATAAATCAAATTTTCTCCTCTTTCTCCTTTCTAATTCCTTTCTTCTCTTCTTTAACCAAGCAAAATCCAAAACAAACTTGATAAATCCTTATACGGTCAGCTCGCCGTCGATATCTTCATGCTTCTATCGTAGCACCAAACGCACCCCCTCGACATGCCGATTTACAACTTCTCTCTATCTCTATTCCTCTTATAATATCTCTCTCGATTAATCTTTTCCTCTTCACACACGAGACACTTCATCAGCCAAGTAGCCGACGCGATTCGTAAACACGCGCGGGCGCGCGCGCGCCCTCCCTCCTCTTTTTATTTTCCTTTTCTCCCTTTTTTTTCTTTCCCTTTTTCTAATTTTCTTTTTCTTACAAGACGAACCACCGAGGTATTGAAAAGAATTTTTTTAATAACTAACTTTCTTTTCTTTCTCTCTTCTCGTCCGTAAGACAACGACGACGACGACGACGACGACGACGACGACGACGACGATGACAACGGTGACGACGACGATGATGACGACGACGACGACAACGACAATGTCGTAATGAAGTTACAGGAAAAAAAGGAGAGAAAAAGCACGATCGCAATCCTGATGACGGCGACGGCAACGGCGACGATGACGATCGCGACGATAACGACAACGACAACGACAACGATAACGATAACGACGACAACGATAACGACGACGACGACGACGACGACGACGACGACGACGACGACGACGACGACAACAACGACGACGACGACGACGACACGAACGAGGATGAAGAAGAGAGAAAAGCACACACGCGCGCGCCTTAGCCACTAACTGCAGTGCACACCGAGCGGCGCGGACCGGTATAATGATACATAATGAAGCCAGAGCCTCTCCCCGGAGCCCGGTAAATGGTTTCCCAAAGTTGCCGCTGTGGCGCTACAAGTAACCACGCCTACAAAGACTGTCAATCGTGTTTGTGATTCGTTCTCCCTACCACTTCGTAACTACGTTCGAAGCTCTCATTCGTTAGCCGGAGGCCATTATGGTTACCAACGGGGAGGTGGCTTTATTTGACCACTCCCACTGAAATCGTTTTCCTACCTTCACGCGAGCTGCGGAACGGTACGATTATACCTGAGCCACTGCGAACGCACTTGCCCGTTGCTCGTCCTGACGGATCATCGGTTTGTTCTCTCTTCTTGAATCCGTTTTATATATACTTGGACACTTTTTAAAGTATTAATGCGATACACAACATCTTTGATTAACATTTACTACCGATACCTCTATCATACATCTCTAAAAGGTATTCTGGTACGTAAAAAATGTTAAATAGAAACAAATTTTATGAAACTTGTGCGTTGATCCATAGTTATTATTTGAGTTTTCGTAATAGAAACTATTAGTTATATAAATTTTCTTATTCCCGTTTGATCCTTAAAATCCGACACGATCATCCGCGACACTCGCGATGACGAGACGTCCTTTGCCCCGCCCATCAACCGATCGCCAAGGGAATGGACCACCGATGGATGGAGGTGGAGCTCTTCCGTGCTCTCCACAACAACTTTTTTTACTCTCTTATCCTTTCGCCAACGTAGGTAGGTACGTACTTACCTACGTGTTGCACCGTTCTCGTTCTTACCGGTTAACGTCGATCCGTCGGATCTATGAGAAAATCATTTTTCATTTGCCATTCGATATGATATCTTTTTTAAAATGATGATCCACCAAGATAGATTAGATCGATTAAATGCATAATGAAATCTGTATATATGTACTTACTTACTTACTTACTCGTTTTTCCTTTCACAACGTGATCTTATCCGTTGGTTACTCCAATCGTGAAATGTTATCATGACTTTACAACGAGTTAATCTAAAGGAAAGAGAGAATAACAAACAAAGTCAGAATGCGTGAAGGCATTAAAAGTGAATATATCAAGTGGTTAAAAAGAAAAGGAAAGAAAGAGTGAAGAAGGAAAAAGGAAAAAAAAAAAACAAAAAGAAGAGTATAAAAGACAAGGCGAAACTTGAGGATAAAACCCGTGTGTATGCTTTTTTTTTTTTTTTATCCATATAGATAATAATCTATATCTGTTAAGGGTCAGAAGGTAGCGAAATAAAGTGAGAAGAAAGGATTAAAGGAAAAAAAAAAAAAAAAAGAAAAAGAAGAAGAAAAAAAACAGAGAAAAAAAATGGAAAAAGAAGAAGAACGAACGATATGAAAAAAAAAAGAAGAAGGAGAGAAGAAAAAAGAAAAAGGAAAAAAGAAACAATCAACAAAGAAAACGTGAAGATAAGATCTAACTCGTGAGGTATAAAAAGACTCCTACCTCTTTTGTGCGTTGTTATTTACGTGCCTGAGGACAAGTAACGTAAATAATTTTAGAACACTCATGTATGTATATCCTTATCTATCGCCTCTCGCAAATCGTAATTAAAATAAATGACTTTTATATTTATGACTCGTGTGCGCCACGTTCTCGCTTCCTGTGTAATGGTAATAAAGATAAGGAAGGAAGATACTTTTTCAATGAGATAATCGTAAAAAAGACCTTAACTCTGTTTCGAGTAAGTACTGTAGAATAACATACTTACGATTCGATCGTTCGTATCGTCTAAAACTATAAGAGAGAGAGAGAGAGAGAGAGAGAGAGAGATGGGGAATGGCGGGAGGAAGGGGAGGGTGGGTAGGGAGCTTGCTAAAGGACGAAAATTATTTTCCGTAAAATCCGAAAACTTCCGAACGATTATTAAAATTACCGCAAGAATTTAATAGACCGACGATGATAGACGGATAGTCACGGTAATTTCCCGACGCCTTCGGTGTTGTTCCTTAAACGTTACACAACGCTTCCTGGTAGCTCGTGACCGTGATTAGGAAAAAAGAAAAAAGAAAATAAGAAAAAGAAAAAGAAAAAAAAAATAATAATAATAAAAAGAAAAAAAAAAGAAAAAAAAAAAGAAAAAAGCATCTTGGAATAATTGTAAAAGAAGGGAGAGATTGAGGGAGGGATTGAGGAAGGGAAGGAATGAGGGTGAGAAGGGGTTGAATGATGATAACCAACAAATTTCCTTAACTCGACTCTAATCTTTCCGATGGCACACTGACCCAAAGAGATATTTACTTTTCTTTTTCCTTACCGAGACGAGACAATTAACTTGTGTACCCGGTACACAATTACAACGAAGAAGTTGATAGTATTTGCGACGATACTACTAGCACGCTAATGATGCGTCTATTGTCACATTACGTCATATTACGTCTAGGATGTAACCTACCGGATGATGATCATGATGATGATTATGATGATGATTATGATGATGATGATGATGATGATGATGATGATGATGATGATGATGATGATGATGACGAAGTAGACGACGATGACGACGATGATGATGATGATGATATTGACATCAGGAATGTTTAGAAAAATATTTTTAGATTCCTAAGTAGCGTATAACTATTTATCTATTTATATATATATATATATATACATGTATGTATGTATGTATGTATTTATATATCTTCTATTTCTAATAAATCCTTTTGCCTGATCTATATTTGACCTATACCTTTTAAAAGAAATAAGAAAAATGAAAGCGTAGATCGATCGAGAATGAGCTACCATCTTCTCGTAGGATCGAATTTCTTAAGCGAGATCGAACGAAATCACTTCCCGCTTCGTAATACAGGGGTACCGATGTACCCTCGGCTACGGCACTAGGCCAAAAGAGCGTGGCACGCTCTTACGGTGCGAAATTACATTGGGGGGCTAATTGCATGGCGGCGGTAGCGCAAACACGTGTCATCAGTCGACCGACCACCACCACTACTACTACTACTACTACTACTACTACTACTACTACTACCACCATCATTACTACCACTAGTAGACCGCTAGCAGCGTGCAAGGTACTAGGTACTAACACCAATACAAATGCTAACAACATCAACATCAACACAAATACAAACACAAACATCACCATCACCATCACCACCACCACCACCACCATCACCATCGACATCAGCCATCGCCTTTGCAATGCCTATGTTGCTGGGTAGCTGGCCGCTTGAGCTTGTATACGCTGAATTACGTAATTGAGGTAAATGCCAGCTATCCAGTGTGCGGGGAACTGTGCTAAATAAAATGCCATTCAATTAGGCAGCGGGAGGACCCTGACTCGGTGTGTTACTCGTACTGCCGTTACTCGTTCGCGATACCTATATATATATATATATATATAGAGAGAGAGAGAGAGAGAGAGAGAGAGAAGACCTTTCCTAAAGCTGATAGGTCCTCTCATTGGAAATCGTGTGATTTCTTTAAACGAAAAAAAAAAAAATAATAAAAAAAAAATAAAAAACCAGAAGAAAAAAGAAAGGGAAAAAAAATTTATTTTCCACAAAAAAAATCTTCTCTCTTTCTCCCTCTCTCTCTCTCTCTCTCTCTCTCTCTCTCTCACTCACACATTCCTTTCGAACTCTCTTTTTCATTCTTTTTGTTTTTTCGTTTTTCTCTACTTTTCTCTTTTTTTCCTCTCCATTCATTCACCCATCCAAAGTATCTAATCCAGCTCTATCCATAAAACTAGAGATAATTATTCTTACCTCATTGGAAAAGCCGATCGCCTCTATCTGTCAAAGATCGAAATCTAAAGAGTGTACCTAGCTATCTTATTCATGTAGGTAACTATTAATAAAAGTGAGAACGATTAGTAACACACGTCATTTGGCTCGTCTTCGTTTCTCTTATTCGAGTGTGACATTTCCTTACGAATACGAATGACACGTAGAAACGCATGCAATTTAAACCGCGAAGTGGCAATTTTATAACACCGACACGAGAGGAACTTTCTCTCCTTACTGCAATTTCGCGGATTTCGCGTTGATTCCTTTCGCGAGCTTCCTGCTGCCTGTCTCTTTGAACGAAGAGAAAGAAAATTTCCATCTTCTTGTAGTATTTAATAGAAATGGAAAGAGAGGAAAAAAAAGAAAAAGAAAAAGAAAAAGAATAGAGAAAAGAGAGAAGAGAGAGAGAGAGAGAGAGAGAGAAAATAGAAGCAAACTGTGGATACTAGAGAAAACTATTTTCCGTATACGACAACATAGAATCAGGAAGGTGTCGAAAGTATCGCATGTGGTACGACATTGAATCACGGACGTTCGGGATAATTTCAAACTTTCCAATTCTCTTGAGAAGAATCAGCCCGTGAAATACGAAAGAATGAGGAGAACAACCCCAGCGAAAGGAGTTCGCAATGTCTGAGACCACTGAGTTAATGTATATATACATATACATATATATATATATGTATGTATATGTGTGTGTGTGCGTGTGTGTGTATGTATAAGTGGGCTATAAGAGGGAGGGCGGGTGTTCAGCTCGAAGAATTTCTCAGTGCCTGGAGCAGTGACAAGCTCGGATCATAATTTTCGTACTTTACTGCCGGGCAGTAAAACTGGGATGAGTATGGGTAGGCGTTGCCCGCAAACATTGTGTTTGACCGTCTTCTACGTAGGATTATCGTCCTTTCTCCCTCTCTCCCACCCTTTCTTCCCTTTCTCTCTCTCTCACTCTCTCTCTCTCTCTCTCTCTCTCTCTCTCTCTCTCTCTCTCTCTCTGTTCCTTTATGTTCCAAAAACGTTTCCTATATTTAGCATTGAGGAATTAGAGAAAGATAGAGTCACCTTATGGCTTTTACCACCCTTCACATTTTCTCCAATATATTAGTTCGTTTGGGAACACTTTAAACGATGGGGGTGAGCTTTATTAGTCATCTTTAATCTAACACATCTAATTGATCCTGAAAATATTTTCTTTTCGAAATTGAATACATCCCTATACTTGAGAATATATATGAGAGAATTTATTAAAGGAGAATCATTCAATATTTCGTAAGGATTTAATATAGAATAAAGAAGATATTTTATTATATGTACCAAAGAGAAAGAGAGAGAGAGAGAGAGAGAGAAATCTTTACGATCGATGACATTAAATAATTTTGGAATCAATGACTTGAAAAAGAACGTGAATGAATCAATGGAACAAAATTCAAAAAAGTAATGATTTATCTCAATTAATAAATCTTCTAACGAATTTATCATTGAGATATGGTAATATTTAATATCCATATGTATGTATATTAGATATTATTTTTAATTGTTTAGAAATAAACGAATGATGTTTTTTTCTTTCCTTAAGTATAAACATCCATCAAAGTACGATCTATATATCCTTACCTATTCTATTTCTATTTCTCTTTCTCTCTCTCTCTCTCTCTTTTTTTTCATTCTTTCTAACGTTAGAAATAAGCTACCACACCCTTTTAGGAT
>NC_140830.1:2592500-2595000 GCF_050613455.1 Vespa mandarinia
TTGTTCGACTTAGTGATACTTTTTTTTTTTTTCTTTTCTCTTTTCTTTTTTCTGCTGAACGTAAAGAAATAGTTCTCTTCTACACTATAAGGGGATTCCTTTTATATCAGCTATTATGCTATCGTGTTTGAGGTTTTATATTTAAACTTTTTGTTTTGGTTTCTTTTTCTTTTAAATTTTCTATGAATGGAAGACCGTGTAAAGAAGGAAAGTGCATAGAAAGAACAAAGAAAAGATTAAAGTCGGTAGGAACGAAAACGTAGACGATGAGAGGGTCCCGAAATAATTAACGGTATATATCGGGAAGGTCGAACCGGAAGGTCGTGGTCAGGAAGCGGCTTGGTTAGTCTTGTGATCTTTCTAAGGGAAGTCACGGGTCAGCTATGTGTGCTTTGCCTTGTTTTTGCCAGCTAATTTTACCGCGAGCAATTAGTTCCTCCGCTCATTAGTTACTGTCCAATCAATCAAAGGAGAGACGACGAAAGGAGCCGAACTTTTTTTTTTTTTTTTTTTTTTTTATATAAATCTCATGACTCCTAGGGAGGACCTAGCGGGGATCCTGTTGATGCTAATGAAAAAAAAAAAAGGAAAAAAAAAGAAAAGAAAGGAAACAAATTTGCCAAGAAATTCATCTTCCTGAGTAGTCAACTAATTATCCCAGTTTTCCTTGAGCCTTCGAGGGATAAAAATAAGAAGAAGAAGAAGATAAAGAAAGGAAGACAAAAATAAAAAGAAGAAATGCCGTCGAAGGAATAAGTAAAATTTTTCTTTTGTTTTTTTTTTTCTTTCCTTTTTTTTGTTTTTGGTTTTTTTTTCTCTTTATCAATGAGAACCACGATCGAAGCCGGCAACACTGTAGTTCCAAGCATCACTGCATCCATCTTCCTCAGCTCTCTCTGGTTGACCCTTTCCACGGGAGTTTAAACGAAGCCCAAGTAACCTGGCGGGTGCTCGGATCCCGCAGGTTCATTAGTCAAGAGACTAAACGCCGTTCGCTCTTACTGCTAAGTAAGCTGTAAAGCCTTGGCTATCGTGACGACCGAAAAGTCAGGTCCTTCGTGACGGCACACTTGATCGACCGTTGCAGCGTGATCTTGCAAAATTCTCTTGCACGCTTCTCTTACCATGGTAGAGTAGATCGTCTTCTTCTCGCCTCGGTCGTGACGTTACCATGATAGCCCATTTAAAAGTCTATTAATTATATGGTAACGATGTGGTACCGATAAAAACAAAAAGCAAAAAAAAGATAGAGAAAAAGAAAAGAAAACAAAAAAAACAGAGAAAGGAAAAAGAAGCAAAACGAAAAAAAAGGGAACAAAACAAAACAAAAGAGAAAAAAAAAGGAAAAAAAAGAAAAAGATTGTCTCCTATATATCGGCAATTTATCTATCAGCAATTTATCTATCAAATGAGTATCCATTTGAAGGAAAGAAGTCTATGGAACAACCAGAGTATGCAGTTTTACTTAACCATCGGGAGGACACTATCCCAGAATCCAATCGCTTTCAAGTTGTCATGTCACTTGTTGTAATAAGGCTAGTGCCTTATTTGAGAATATCACGAAGGTGAGATGCGATCGCGAAACTGGTAGCTGTTGGGAAAAGTGGAACGAGGACCCTATATGGTGGTCCTACTCAACAAAAGTTGAACCCTCGAGGGGGACAGTGCGCGTTGGTGATGCGCGATGGTGACGCGTTGCCTTGATGCAAGTCCTGACGCTAGCTGACGCGATGTTGGTCCCGGTGGTCGGTTGAAACGTCGTGCTCGTACATGATGTATATGGTGCGCGGGAATGGGGGCGGGGCGGAGACAGATGGGCGTGCGGAGGATCCCTTTGAGGCTGCCGCGTGCGGCGCCAGTGCCTCCGCTGCCCTGCAACCTCTTCTTCTTCTTCTTCTTCTTCTTCTTCTTCTTCTTCTTCATCTTCTTTCCTTCCTTCCTCTTCTTCCCTCTCTTAGCCCCCTTTCAAGAGCCCTCGACCGTGCCCGAAGGAACTCCCTTCCTCGCAACTCTTTTCCTCGCAACCTCCGACATGTTACTGTCTTCCTTTTTTGTCTATTTTCTTTTCTTCTTTTCTTTTTCCCCCCCATCTCTTTCTTTTTTCTCCTTTTTCTTTTTTTTTTTGAAAGAAATCTTCTATTCCTTCCTAGAAATCATTTCAACAAATTCTAATCCCATTCTATGGTCGATTTACTGCTTGATCAACCAGACCACCTAATTCTAATCCTTTTAGAAATGTTCTTCTACGTTCATTACTCCGTTGATCGAGCGAATAATTCTTCTTCTTTTTGTTTTTCTTTTTTCTTCTTTTTTTGTTTTTTTTTTTTTGTTTTTTGTTTTATCAACAGCATGTTCCTGTCTTAATTATCATTATTTAGACGAATTCTCTAATACATTTGTACAAAATTTTTCTTTTCAAATTTTAATATCTCTTAAGCAAACGCATTGTGCTACGTATTCATTTAACAGTTCATCGAAGCCGATACTATTATTCTATCTT